>NW_007732886.1:67299-111507 GCF_000696425.1 Galeopterus variegatus | reverse complement strand
TGTGTGTGTGTGTGTATGTGGGTGAATTAGATTGTTTGTTTTTCTTTTTTTTTTTTTTAGCTCCCACCAATGAGTGAGAACATGTGGAATTTCTTTTTCTCTGCCTGACTCGTTTCACTCAATATTATTCTCTCAAGGTCCATCCATGTTGTTGCATTTCTTTAAGGCTGGTTTTAAAGTGGAAAACTACAGTACAGTACTACACCAGAAAGCTCAAAACTTGATATATCTTATAGATTAAAAAAAAAATTAGTGGGTTTTGAAATAACTGTTCATAGCTTACCTTATAACCCATGTAGAGCACCTTCTACTTTTACCGAATTTTTTTTAACCTGTTTAATTATCTCTTGCCATTCTCCTACCCCACCTTACCTCCATCCCAAATAGACTAAGACACAGCTCAAGCTCTTATTTTATAGAAGCATTTTGAATAATAAAATAAGCTATGAGTTTTAGTGTCAGACGAGCATGTTGTTGAATCCTGACCTCAACAGGTAATTAGCTATGTCACTCAGAGGCCAATCACATAAACTTGCTATGTGTCAGTTTCCTTATTAAATTAGGGATAATAACAAAACTCGAGTTATGGAGTTTTTGTTATTTTTAAATAATATAATTCATATAAAGCACCTAAAATAATTTTGACATAGTAAGAAATCAATAAGTGGCAGCAATAGTAATTATAATAATTATAAGTACTGGTGCTGCTACTACTTCTTGCCAGGCATTGTGCTAGATGCTTTGTGCCTTCAATCACCACTATGATCCTATATTATCATCTTCATTCTGTTGACAGAAGCACCAGAGAGGCTACTTAGTGCCAGTCAAGTTGGAAACTATAAGGCTAGGATTGGAACGCTTCTCTGCCTGACTCCAGGGCCTGGGATTTTTCCAATACACTACGCTGCCTCTCCTGGATGTGTTTCAAATACCCAGAAAGGCTCAATCCCTTTCTTTAAAAGCTTTTCATAAAGTATTTCTGTAAGTTAAAATATGGCCACCTGATCCATTAGAGAAGATAGCTAATTCAAAAGCCATAGGTTGTACAAAGAAATTTGCCCCCACTGTATTTTATTTTTACTTTTGTAGGAAGTCAATTAGGTCTCCTTGATGTAGTGCAGAAACGCCTAAAATTGAATTTTTAATTTTAAAGTTAACATCTAGTTCTATTTCAGAGCCCTAAGTCTTTCTCAGGAGTCGTCTTGGTGGCCCCAGAGAATTTCCAAACGGTTCTTTTTGCTCATATCTGTCTTGCTATAGCTCCTGGTCATAACTCCTTATAGGAAAAGAAATCAATGTTTACTTATCATTGGGGTATATTGGCAGCAGTGGGAGAAATATTTTACTACAAGAATAGAAAAAACTCCTTTCTTCTAAGGGTTATGAATTTTCAAACAAACTTTTCAATAAAGAGATGAGTATTAGACATTTTATCAGAGATCTTCAGTGAATTATAATAACTAATATGCAGAGTGCTCTAGTTTAAAAAGTACTCATAGTATTTGGTGTATTGAATATGAATTCCTGTGAGATTAGTGTTAACATGGAGATACTACATATTTGGAAACAATAGCAACAATACCCTTTCCTCCCAATAAAAACAAACAAAGAAAAACAAAAAAACAAAACTCTGAGGCACAGGACTATTAAATGACTAGTCTAAAGTCATACACACAGAAAGTGTGTGTAAAGTCAGTGTTATTACATATGAACGTTTTCACTACATCATTCAGATTAAGGTTAAATACGAGTATATGTAAACTGAAAGCTTCTATAGAGAGATATTTACATGGCTAATGAGGAAGTGGAGATTTGGCCAATAGCGCATGGATATAGCACATAAAAACAGCCACTAAAAACAATTCAGCTAAGGCTCCATTCAGTTCCAGTACTTTTTTCTTTCATTATTTTCTAGTTAATTTTAAGTAAAGTATGTTTATGAAGTTACAGAACAGTAAGGCAGATCCAAAAAAGTATTGAAAAGATTGAACCATACAAGTTTCAGATTTTCTACCATTATGACCTACAAAATGACAATTTAATCCTAAGAAAAATGCTTAACTAATAATTATTTCTTAAATGTATTATATCATCATTGTTAAAATGCTTTAATCACAACCATTATTAAATTAATTTTGATTCCAAAGTCCAATCCTAATTGAGTGGGAAATTACCAATATGAAACATATAATTCACAAATGAAGTAATTCTTATTTTGAGCAATTGAATATGTATTTTATATATATATATATATATGTTTGTATAGTAATTCCATCAAATTCAATTGCATATGCAGCTGCTACTACACTTTTTTTTTCTACTAACATCCAATTAGTACATTAACTTGATATAAAAAACATTTCTTCCATTGGTTATGACTTTTCAAACGCAAATATTTGTCACCAAGTACTTGTACTTCTTAGACTGAATAATTAATCAACTGCATGTAAATTAGTATTAATTTAGTGTCTCATAATCAAAGCCTAACTGAGCTGTGTAATAATGTCTGTTTCTGTTTAATAAAGATATTCAATAGCTCCAATGCTTTTGTTAATGTTTATATTTTCCATATAGAGTGATTTATTCACCACCAGTAAATTTTATGAGAAATTTAAATAAATATGGTCCTCACAGTGGTTTACATAGGTATTTTAAATTTTCCTTCTTCTTCTTGAACACTTATTCTATCTGGGTTTGCCATAGACCTAATTTTTTCTATATTGATTTTTTTTCTATTTTATTTTATGAGTTGTTGCAAGCCACTTCAGGTCCTTGTAAAAATTAGTAAATAAATAAGCATAAAGAAACTAACATAAACAAATGGACAGGAATATATTCACATGTGTATATTAAAACTGCTTATTTTTATTTCATATAATAGAATATTGGAAATTTAAATAAATATTTTCATTAATCATAAAAGTATGCCTTCTAGTTGAGAAACAAAATAATAATGCTACCAAGTTCTATCTACACAAAACATATCACAGATAGATAGAGAAATACTGAATGTTCTCGCATATGGGGAAGCTAAAAAAGTTGTTCTCGCATACGTAGAGAGTAGAATAGAGGTTACCAGAGATTGGTAAGGTGGGATAGGAAGAGGGTGGTCAATGGATACAAAATTGCAGCTAGATAGGAAGAATAGATCTAGTGTTCTGTAGCACTATAGGGAGACAACAGTCAATAACAAATTGCTGTATAAGTTCAAGTAGCGAGTAGAGAGGATTTTGATTGTTGCCAACACAAAGACGTGATGAATGTTAGAGGTGATGGATATGCTAATTACTCTAATATGATCATTGCACACTGTATAAATGTACCCAAATATCACGTTGTACTCCATAAATATATACAATTATCATGGGTCATTTAAGAAAAAATAAATTAAAAAGAAAAAAATTCAGAGACAGCAGTAGATTAGAGGTTACCAGAAACTAGGGAGAAGGAACAATGGGAAGTTACTGCTTAATAGGTACAGAATTTATGTTTAGGATGATGAAAGAATTTTGGAAATAGAGATGATAGTCATGGAGCATTGTGAATGCAACTAATTCCATGAAATTTTATGTTTAAAAATGGTTAAAATGGCAAATCTTATGTTGTATATATTTTACCACAATAAAAAATGACATTTGACTAAAATGATTAAATAACTGTGACAAAATAGCAATTATTTATCCAATTATTTTGAAAAGATTTTAATGATTAACATATTTATTTAAGGCAAGAAGCAACCAGATAGTGGTGCAGGAAAAAAAAAAAAAAGAAAGAAAGAAAGGCCTAGTATTTAAAATAATCTGTCCCAACCAAGCAGCAAAGCTAATCAATTATTTTGTAAAATAAGGAAAAATTGTGTGGACCATCTAAATGTCTATAACTTATGCCATTATTTCTTCACTGTTTTCAAAACAGCAACACTCTAGAAGCCCATCATCTAGCCACTCCACACCACTTGTCTCTTCAGAATTTTTGTAATCAATTATTTTGTAAAATAAGGAAAAATTGTGTGGACCATCTAAATGTCTATAACTTATGGCATTATTTCTTCACTGTTTTCAAAACAGCAACACTCTAGAAGCCCATCATCTAGCCACTCCACACCACTTGTCTCTTCAGAATTTTTGTTTTTTTTCAAAATTAAATGTGATAGTGCAGTTAGAACTCATTGTGATGATGTTTAAGCAGCCAAACCATTTCCTTCCAAAAAAAATATTGATTTTCCTAGCTGGTATTTAGACAAAAAACAAGGTCTTTGGGTTTTTTAAACAGATAAATATTTGCTTTCAAAATAATTCTATCCAGAACTTCCAATCTGGAGTACAATCTTCAACAGAAGAGGCTTGAAACAATTTTGTATTTACAAAATAGATCACTAAAAGAATTTCTCATTGTGTTATGGGCTACGGCAATTGAAATGATCTAGTACATAGTCCTCAAAATCATATAAAGAGATACCAACAGGCCTAAGGGTAAAAAAAGCACCGTACCTTCAGAGGACTTAATTTAACAGTCAATTTTACTTTTGTTTTTATTTTTGAGGCGGGTGAATTTAATTGATTTGGCTTGGCTGATATCAGCATTCTCCCTTTTCACCATGCTAAGATTTAGTCCTGGTTCCAGAATTATTTCCTAGAAGGGTTTTATGAGCAGTGTTTTGATTGGGAGGAAGATTTGAAGATTCATTTGTGTATCATTTTATATTAGAGCAGATAAAACATTAATTGCCCACATTGGTTTTGGCAAATGGTGGAGAATGACAAACGTCACTGAGGAAAAAAAGCCTTCCTACTCGGGCACCCCTCAGCCTTGTCTTGGCACCGCCACTGCAACTTGGGTTTTGTCCAAGTCCGAGATAATTATGTTAAATTATCTTTAGAAATATACAAAAATACGTGGGCTTATCTTAATATTTTGGTTAGAATGTCTTTCCCCTCCATATCCACTTTTTCCTACTTAGAAGTGAGATACCGTGTAAGAGACAGCAGTGCTCACCAAACATTCCCTACACGCCTTCCCATTTCCCAGCCCCTAACTGCTCCTGGCCAATGAGCTGTGGGGGAAAGGAACATATATCGCTTCTGGCCTTAAAGACAGAAGTGCAGGTATTAGACCCTCCAGCTATCCTTTCTTCTACTACAGGAACTGAGGAAGACTTCTATCCCAGCTGGTGCAGCTGTAAGACTTTGGGAACTTTGTTATCCTGTATGATACAGTGACCATGAAGTACAGCCTACATTAGATCATTCAGATCCATGGATTGAAATACCATCTCACTTGTTTCCAATACTCCTATTTCCAACTCAAACCTCTCCAAAGTAGTTTATCCATTTGTTTACCCAACAATTTTACTGGGATCTTTAATAGGCATCTCAAATTTGACAAGACGAAAATTTGATTCTTCAACTTGCTCCGTCTCCAGGATTCTCTGTTTCAGAAATTAGCACAAATATGTACCAGTTTTCTCAGGGCAAATACATATGAGTAACTCTCTTTTCTTTACACACATGTATTTAATTCATTAGCAATTTCTGTTGTCTTTATATCCATAATATAACCCCATCTCCTCCCTCTACTGCTAGCATCTTCTTCCTACTCTCTCTCACTCTCGCCTAGACTAGCACTGCAATGGTATCTTGACTAGTCCCTCCGATATCTTATATTCCTCCACCTATCCTTTGTTCCCTATTGCATGTTCCTTATATGATATATCTAAAATACCAATCAAATCATGTTACTCTCCTGCTCAAAAGCTTCCAGTGATTTTCAACTGTACTAAGCATAATTGAACATCTCTTAACCACTGCCAGAAGATCCTTCATGAATTGGCTCTTGGCTATCTCTCTGCATTCCTCATTTATACTCACTTCATTGTAGCCACAATGGCTTTTTTTCCTTTGCTTTTGTTCATCCTGCCAAGCTCATTCCCAATTCAAGGCTTTGCATTTGTTTTTCTTTCTGTCTGGAATGGTATTACACCAGAACTTTTATGAGTTGCCTTCACTTGGTCCAAGTTTCTGCTCCAAACTTCACTTCTTCAGGTTTACCCTGACCCTCCTATCTAAATTGATCCCTCCCTCCCATAACCCTTTACCCTGTTTGAATTTTCTCCTATGGCACTTACCTGATATCATATTATACATTTCTTTGCTCATTGCCTCCCCAACAAAGCTTTGGATGAATTATTTTATCTCTTCAAACCTAAGATATCCTATCTGATAATATCTTATAGGATGTTGTGAATACTAAATAAATAATGTCTGGAAAAGGATTAGTGCAATGCCTGCTATGTAATAATTGTTTAATACGTATTATGTTTTGTAATGGATACCTGGTGTTTTTGCATGACCAGCATCCATTCTGCCTTCTGGTAAAAGTCCTCGAGTTCTCTTTGTGTAACCGTCCCTCCCTCATTTTTAGTTTAGGTGGTTTGGATGAAGCTGGCCTCACTCTCCTCTCACCCTTACAGTTCCATCTTGGGGCATGGACTAGAGGAACATCACCAAAGAATCTCATTAAAGTGTAAATTCTGATTCATTTGGTCTGGGGTGAGGCCCGAGAGTTTGCATTTCTAATAAGCTCTTAAGGGATGATGCTGTTGTTCAGACCAGAGTTTGAGTAACTCTCAAGACAATTAGAACATTCCATTTATCAATCTTATACATAACCTGGATCACAACGATTGGCTCAACAATGGGTATGTGAACCAGCCAGCCTCAAAAGTATACTCAGAATTTGCTAGGCCTATTAGAAAGTTGAAACTCTATTTTCCTCGGAATTGTTAGCTGTAAAGGTAAGATAAGCCTGGAGCTTCTGGGGCTATCATATTAGAGAAGACCTAAGACAGTGACACCAATGTAGAAGTAAGCTATGTCAACAGATGGAAGGAGGGAGAAAGAGAGAGAAAGAGAGAGGGGAGGGAGAGAGAGAGAGAGAAAGAGAGAGAGAGAGAGAGAGAGAGAGAGAGAGAGAGAGAGCACGCAAAGGCCAAGCCAAGATTAGGGCAATGAATATTTACTGTGATTCAACTATATACAAGGCACAGATATATACAAGGCACTTTTTCTAGGCATTTGGGGTACATCTGTGAACAGAAAGTTTCTTCTATGCAGTTTACATCCTATTGCAGAGAGACATAAACAAACAGTAATACATTAGGAGGTGATAACATGCAATGACAAAAATACCCTAGGATAAGGGAGGAAGGTTGCAAATGATGGTGTCTTAATAAACTGATACTTTTTCAAAGGCAATTTACGGGACTTGGAAGTTTTTAAGGCAAGTCTTTCAATGGGACCTGAAAAAGCCCTGGAAAGACTTTGATAATGAGATAAAGATTCACAATGAGTAGGGAAAGAAAAGAATTTTAATTAATTTCAGTTTGCAAGTTTGATTGATAGGTAAGGGAGAACACTTATGGGTTGTTATATTTTATTTAATAACTTGTCCTTTATTCATCATCTTTAAATCTATTGCATGATAGTATTAAATTCAGATATTTAGAGGAATCATGTTTTAAATTTTTATGTAGATATTAGATGGAAGATCATAGTTATCACAGTAAAGTTCTTTCTTAGTAGACATCTAGTAAGTCTTATAGTTCTGTATCCCTTTAATCAAGGTACCTGATGAAAGAATAACCTGATTGCATGCTAAAGCTTAGAGTTTTATGCATAAGAATACATATTACAGCATAACATAAACTAGAGAAAAGGGGAATTGATTTTCCTTCAAACGGAATTCTCAGGTAAATCAATGGTATATCTAGTTAACAAAATATAATTCCCAAAGTAAAATAATTTTCTCTGCATAAGAATAGGAAAAAAATGTTAATAAAATTCCAAAGTATGCTGTCATTATAACAAATTAAAATAAAAATATGTAAAACAACAATAAAAAAACTGAGAAAAATAAAAACAGCACTTTCCTTATACTACTCAAAAAAATTGAGAAAAATCACCTAAGTTTGTATTGTTTCATTAAGCACAACACTCAAAACTATGCAGCTAATCATAAAGGTGTTATATACAATGATGTCATATTAACCATATATTTGTATATCATAGGAGTACATCAGTATAAACAGTTTAACCTAAGAATTAGTTTTTTTGTGATTATTTTCTAAATTCCATATAAACAGAAAATAATCTTTATTTTATTTACTTTGAATAATTGTCATTAGCAGTTTTATGAGTAAGGACCTATGTGGAATATACTAAAAAGCATATGTACTTCACAGGGCCCGGTTTTCCAAAGTCATGCAGTTTCAAATATTGACCTTGCAGAGGACTGGAAATTTTCCTCAGGCTATAAGTCTCTGGTGTAAGATAAAGATTTGTGGCACAGCAAGGTTGCTGGCTCAAGGACAGACTAGTTACTGAATGTTATGTAAAGATACTGAGAAACTGGGGTAAAATCACTTAATTGTCTATTGGAATGTCATCTGGCTTGTTTCACTGAAAGTTCCCAGCCTACATTGTTAAACTATAACCCCACCTGTGTTCTCTTCCTGTAACTTCCTGGTCTGGAAAATAAATGCAGGAAGAGAACCCCAATTTGGCGTTAATTTCCCAAGGAAAGGTTGCCTCTTGCTGGAGGGTCCCAGGGAAGTAAACCACTTCAGGGCTTCTCACTGCTCAGAAGAGATGGGCTTTGAGTAATCCTTTGCATCTCCATCACCCAGGGGAAGTGGGGTGACAAATCCGTGGGGGGTGAAGCAACACAAAGCAACAGACCTACTTTTTTTCCCCTCAAAAGTAATAAGAATAATAATGTTAAGCCAACTAGCAATTGTGTAATTCTATAATATCTAAATAGTATATTGTAAATGATGTTGAGAAAATTGGAGATACACATACAAAAAAATAAAATTAGACCTTATTTTACAACAGATACAAAAATCAATTCAAAATGAATTAAAAGCTTAAATATAAGACCAGAAACTGTAATGCTACCAGAAGAACATATAAGGGGAAAGCTCAACAATGTTGTTCCAGGGTACAGTTTTTTAGATATGACCTTGGAAGCACAGACAACAAAAACAAATGTAAAAAAATGGTCTAAACTAAAAAGCTTCTGCATAGCAAAGGAAAAAAATTAACAAAGTGAAGAAACAACCCACAGAATGAGAGAAAATATTTGCAAATCATACATCTGAAAAGGGGTTAAATATTCCAAAATATATAAGGAACTCAAGCAACTTAGTAGCAAGAAAACTATCTGATTAATAAATGGGCAAAAACTCTGAAAAGATATTTCTCAAAAGAAGACATACAAATGGCCAATAGGTGCATTAGAAATGCTCAGTATCACTAATCATTAGGAAAATGCAAATTAAAACCACAATGACATATCATGTCATACCTGTTAGAATGGTTTTTATCAAAAAGACAAAAGATAGGCATTGGAGAAGATATGAAAAAAAGGGAACGCTTATGCACTGTTGGTGGGAATGTAAATCAGTACAGCCAATATGAAAAACAGTATGGAGGTTGCTATAAAAACTAAAAATAGACCTAACATATGACCTGGTAATCCCACTTCTGAGAATATACCCAAAGGAACTGAAATCAGTATGTGGAAGAGGTATCTGCACTTCCATGTTCGTTGTGGCATTATTCTCAGTAGCCAAGATATGGAATCAACCTAAGTGTCCATCAATAAATTAATGGACCGCTCACTGGCTGAGCGAGGCGCGGGAGCAGCGCCGAGGTTTGCAATCCCGTTGCCGGTCCCCGGTCCGGTACGGGGGCAACACTGAGGGTTGCGATCCGTTGCCGGACACGGAAAAAAAAGACAAAAGACAAAAAATAAAAAAATAAAAAATAAATAAAAAAAATAAATTAATGGATAAAGAAAATGTGGTGTGTGTGTGTGTGTATATATATAGAGAGAGAATGGAATACTACTCAGCCTTAAAGAAAAGGGGAAATCCTGTCATTTGGGACAACATGGACAAGTCTGGAGGACATTATCCTAAGTGAAATAAGCCAGGCACAGAAAGACAAATACCGAATGATATCACAAATGGGTGAAATCTAATAAAGTTGCATTCACAGAATTAGAGAGTAGAATAATGGTTACCAGAGGCTGGGAAGTGGGGTGGGTAGGGAGGGAATGGAGGGCATCAAAGGATACAGAGTTTAAGATAGACAGGAGGAATAGGTTTTGAGATCTATTGCACAGCAGGATGACTATAGTCAACTCAAATGTATATTATATTTCAAAATAACTGAGAGAGTAAATTTTAAGTGTCTCACCATAAAAATGATAGGTAAGTGAGGTGGTAGATATGTTAATTAACTTGATTTAATCAGTCCACATTGTGTATAGAATATATGTATCTAAACATCCATTGTACCTTATATATGAGTTGGTATACAATTATAATTTGTCAATCAAAAACAATTTGAATACTGAATTTAAAATTAAAATAAAAAATAAATACTATCTGTGTCAGAGGTTTAGAAGATTAGTTGGAGTTACTGTTGTTTTCTTTTAAATTTAAAACTACTCATTTAATCTACCATTTTAATTTTTATCCATTCTTTATGTGCACACAAATTACCCAGGCTCGTAACCTCTCATTAGGATGTCACTGGATAGAACTACATTAACTGGCTGATGTCCTAGCCAAGCTAATAATACATAGTGATTATCTGTTGAATTTATCATTTATTATTATTACTGAAATTATATTTTAATGGAATATAAATGAGATAATAAATTTTACAAAGTCATACGTCTGAGGAGAGCTATGTCACACAGAAGAAAAAAATATCAAGCTTCTCAATTTATTTTACTCTACCTTATATCCATAGTCAAAAACTAGAGCAGATCTGGAGGCTGAATTTTCTAGGTAGTTGCCTTAAACTTTAGTACAATTTGACAATAAAGATCTCAACTGCTCCTTCCCAGATCAATGAGAAAATGGAAAATAAGAAAAGTAAAAGTTTGCTGTAGCCTTTTAAAATAAAGGACAATTCGACATCAGTTGAGGCAAATAAACTATAAACTATACAATCTCTAGGAAGTTTTTCCAAGTGAGGACCTTCAAGGCAGTATTTATCATCCTTCAGAAGCCAGAGCAGCCAGAGTATGCAGTCACCTACTCCCTAACTCCCACATTTTATGGAAAATGCAAAGGAGGTATTAATCCACTGATAATACTACTGGTCTACCTGTGTGCATTTTGGTTTTGGGTTTTTCTCACGGGGGGAGAGAAGGGGGGACGTTTCTTCTGCCAGAAGCAAGAAGGAATTGTGTACAATTTATCTATTGATCTTTATTAATCTTCTTAAAATTATTTGAGAAGTATGTATTCATGCATACTAGTAAAACATAAATAGGCAGGAAAAATAAAATAGGAATTACCTGTAATATGACAGAATTTACATTATGGTAATATTTTTTCTAGAATTCTTTCTATCTATATGTGAATATATAGATACAGCTTCTCTTGCAAAAATTGGCTTATTCCATAATATGCATTTGTCGGGTGCTTTTTTCCTAAAAGAGTATATCATGAGCACTTTTCCAAGTTAATTAAACTCTTCTGCCTCTACTGCATTCTATTTTATAAATAAGTTACAATATCTTTAATAATTCCCCTATAACTAAACTTTCAAGCTGTTTCTTTCTTTTTTTTTTTTTTGTCTTTTTTCGTGTCCGGCAACGGATCGCAACCCTCAGTGTCGCGCCCGTACCGGACCGGGACCGGCAACGGGATCGCAACCCTCGGTGTTGCTCCCACACCTCGCTCAGCCAGTGAGCGGGAACCGGTCTGTATGTGGGATCCGAACCCTCGGCAGGAGCGCCACCGCACTCCCAAGCGGCGCACCGTAGCAGTGCGCCACCGGGCCGGCCCAAACTTTCAAGCTGTTTCTAATGATGGACTTTATAATCAAAAAATATCTTTGCACAAATTTTTATTATACCCTTGATTATTTCATTAGGATAATTTTTAGAAGCAAAGTATTTTGATGAATGATATACTTTTTTTAAGGTTTAAATATATATATTAAGTATACACACACACACACACACACACACACACATACTGCTAATCTGCTCTCCAGAAAGGTTGTAAAAATTTACACACACCCCAACAGTATAAGAAGCCAATTCCAAAACATTGGCTATTTTAATTTATTCTTTAATTTACAATTTTTTGTTATGTGGAGATAAATGGTATCTCATTATTATTTACATCGTTTGCTAGTGAAGATGATTCTTCTCATATTAGCCTATTTCTTTTATGAATGGCACATTCTTTCTCCTTTCCTAATTTCATTAAAGTGTTCACTTTTTTCTTTTTGATTTATAAGCACTCTTTTTGATTTATAACTGCAGGCATATTTGGCATATATGTTGTAAATAATTAAATTTTAGGAATTTTTTTGCAACACAAAACTTTTTAGTTTTCACATGGTAAATGCTAACAATCTTTTCCTTTGTGTATTCTGCCCTAGATATTATGCTTAGAAATGCCTTCACAATCCTGAGTTCTCAAAAATGTCCAGCTGTACGAGTATTAATTTCCATTTTTAAAATGTTTTACTTCATATTCTTTTTTCATTTAACTTTTAAGTACCTAAAATTTATTTTAGTGCACCACAAACCATTTTCCCTTTTTTGTTTTGTTTCTTCATACATAAAATAACATACATTTTTGAAATGATTAACTTGTTTTAGTTTGCTTTAATTAAGGACATTAACCAGATCGCTAATATATCTCAAAGCCTGAACAGTCTGTAAGTTGTCTAAATTTTATTGAGAATTAACTTAGTCTAATTCATAGATGCATTTTTAGACATTATTTTGCCCTCTGTGAAGACTAAATAAAGACCTGGCATTATGATCTTGGTTTGCATTGACAGTCCATAGAAAAAAATAGACATCCAAAACTCATACCAGCATTTTGTATTATGCTGAGGCCCTTAAATATCTCATTTACAATGAGATTTTTTGTTTGTTTTGTTTTGCTTTTATGAGAAATCTTAAGAACAATTTCTTTTATAGACTCAGAAATAGCAAAAGCTGTGTTTCTCTTTAGCAACTGATTTATTTTACAAACACTGCTAATTTTATAATTGATAAGGTCTTTGTCTATATTCTATCCAGTGCATCATATAAATTAGAATTTAGAACACCATTTTAGCTATTTTTAGAAGAGGACATGCATTTTTCCATCCATCCATGGTGTGGTATGGCCTGGTTAGGCCCTAGAAGTATTGGAACAACTGATAAAGTATTATTTAAGGAACTCCATGTTCCAGAGTCCACAGTAAACACTTTTGTATGTACTTTCTCATTAAGTCTCTGTATAACATCCCTATCTATTATCGTTACTTATAGTTTGTTCTAATGATGAAAGAATTGAGACTTTGACTGGTTAAATAACTTGCTCAATTTTACTCAGAATCACTCACTTCAATCTGATATCAAAATCCATGCTCTTGCCCACTGTATTTCAGTAGAATAATAAAACTGGAGAAAGTTTTAAAAACTTACACAGAAATTTTTCCCTGCATGGTGGTATAAAACATGGTAGTTTTTATCCCTCAAAGGACAGGATACAGTTGGAAAATTCTTTCTGTTCTGACTTATCAATGTGATTCAAGATCTTGGCAAATTAGAATTTACACAAATAAACAATCAGGAATGATATATGATACAATTGCAGTTACTCTACTGAGTTGACAATTAAAACAAGCCAGCAGATTTCATTGTGCAGCTGACTGAACAATCAAAATATTTCCATAAAGTGTATCACAAATTGTGTCCTATCCAACATTAGTTCTGCAGGATGCTAGATATAACTCTGAAGTTATATATCTAGAAAGTTATGTATAGATCTGAAGAATGTGTCAAGATGAGCATTTGCTGAATGGTTTCAGGGCCTTGGAAGAAAGTCCCAGGGACAATTACGGATCATCATTTTAAGACAGCCTACACTGTCAACCATCTTGATGGCCCTGAGAATGACAGTAAATGGAAAACACATACACATCAGTAAATTTGCATTAAAAAGTGATTCAAAAGAGCCAGTCTCCAAATGTAAAGTTGCTTTATCAACTTATTTTATGTAATTTTAAGTTTTATGTATGTACAAGAAAGGCAAATGATTCAGAAGCTGTGTCTGAATTAGTTTGTCTAAAAGAGTTCTTTTAATAGGGATTAAATAATTCTAGGTGAAAAGGAAGTTTTCCATCACAGTCTAACTTGAAATAGTTTTTTTCTTTGTGGTATATTATATAATGGTATCTCTCAATTGATGGAGGCTTAAATTAGATGAAATATAGTCCTTAAACATTTACTATCTTTTCATATTTTAATGGAAACAATGAGTAAAAGTAAGGTGTTTTTACTACAAGACTTCTCAGAACTTTTACTATGCTAAAGCGCACTATGCATTGTGAATATCCAGAGTAGGTAGGACTTCCCAAACTTATTTACCCCTTTCCAGAATTTGAGATAACAATGCTCTATTGAAAACATTTTGAGAAACACAGCTTTATTGTATTTCCTATATGTAACCAAAAATATTAGTCACTCACAAGATATAAACTAATTGCATTAGGGAAAAACCTTTGTGGAGAAAAATATATTTTTTCCAATATATTTTTCAAATTCTTTCATTAGCAAGATTCAGTTGCATGATTTTAATTAAACCAAGATAATGGTAGTACGCACAAACACATATATTTGTTGATTTTGCATTTACACTGAGTTCATAGAACAGTATTGGGAGCTGGTAAATATTCTCTAAATATTAGTTGAACTGTCTGGCACATGCTCTCTTTTCTCTCTTATTATCTCTCTCTCTTTCACTCTCTCACATATAAAGTATATGTGTATAAGAAATATCTCTACATATTTGCTTTAATGACTTAGAATTACTATTTATACTTGCTAAAAGTGTTTTGAGTTTACTTAGGTATATATTTCATACTACTCTTGTAATTAATATAGATATATAGGTAGAAACAAGTTAATGTAAAACTTGGCCCCAAAGTATTAGTTGATCTCATTAACAAAAGAATATCATTAACAGTAATTTCTAGTATTTTATTAAAGTGCATTGGTGTAGTCTGTATTTAGTCAGCATTCTTTTCTGCAAAGCCAATAAGGAAATCTAATTATGTTTTAAAATTATGAGTTAGTAGGAAGTAACTAATATGACCCAGGAAGACTTCTGTGAATTGGTTGTCAGATTTTATTAACTCAAGTAATATCTGAGATTATGTTATGGAACATGTTAACTCAAACCAAAGAAATAATAACTACATATAGTCAATTCTTGACTATCTGGGCTAACAGACATAGGGTAAACTTAGGGTATATAATCTTTGTCAACTGTAATGATCTTTATAACATTTAAAGATTTCTCTTTATGCAGCAATGGAAATGAATTCTGAATATATGCAGGTATAATTAAGGGAGACTAAAAACATACCAGTTCATTTAGAGACTAGTTTGTACTGCTTGGGTTTAAATCCTGCTCAACCATGTACTAGATGAGTGATATTGGGCAACTTATTTAATCTCATAAAGCCTCAGTTTCTTCCTCCATTAAATGGACATAGTAACAGCATCTTCCTCTGAGTGTTATTGTGGTTATTAAATGAGTTAACATGTAAAAGCAACAAACTTATTTAATCTCATAAAGCCTCAGTTTCTTCCTCCATTAAATGGACATAATAACAGCATCTTCCTCTGAGTGTTATTGTGGTTATTAAATGAGTTAACATGTAAAAGCAACAATGCATGATGCACAGTAAATGCTCACTAAATGCTGTCAATTATGTTTGTTTTTGTGTTAATGGGGATACTGACCTCAAGAGGCATATCGTCTTGTAACAGAAAAGTAGGCTAGTTATTTTATGAGTATTTGTGCTTCTGCTGTATATCAGATGAATGGAACGGGATGTCAGCCACTTACTCTGACCCAGATGCTGTTTCAGTGAGAAGCATACCATACATCACTTTCAAGACTTCTCAGAACTGCACTCCTAAAGATATCATTTCGGGTCTCAACCCAAGAATTTTTCTAACCCTGAGTTACTAACAAAAATGAAGGTGAAGCTCCACACCTCTCTGCACTTACCATTTCCCCTATCTACTTTTGTACACTGGGGTGATTTTGATACATATGCCACACATTAATAATAATAATAATAATAATAATAATAATAAAAGCTTAAATTCCATCATCACTGTCTCTCTTTAAGGCAAACTACAGAGAACAGTAGAAATTGTGATTAAAAAAACAAACAAACAATAAAAACTACGAGAACATGTTGATTTGCAGTTTGAACAAACAAATGTAAAAATTATTTTTGGCCTCCAGTGTCAACCAATTTCCCCCTTCTGTCCTAAACTACTAGAAATGAGTGTGCTGGAAAAAGCTATAGGACAGTCACCGGGGACACTCTGCACGGATATTAGGGATCAACCAATGACCAAAATTTCAATAAGCATGAGTTTGACTTAAGACTTTCAGAAATGGTAGAGCAACTTCACTCCTGGGCATTCCATGCAGTATTTATCATTTTCTAACACTGGGCATGCCAAAGAATTGATACTGAAAACAAAGCAAAGTTTCTTTATTGCATTTATAAGGTACAGTTAACAAACCAGACTTAACACTGCTTGTTGTGAGAACTTCTCAGCAGTTACTAAACAAGAGCAACAATCAGTCATGATGAAAACAGGCCAAGTATGTCAGCTGTATCATTGTGATGCTAAAATATTCTTCTACATAATAGTCTAGTTCTCTATTACAGAGAGAATTCTCTTCTTTTTTAGAGCTTTGTATTTTTCTCAAGATGTCATTGGTCTAGTACTATGTTACCATTTAATTTCACAAGCCTTCTGTGTCTGTACGAGGGAATTGGGCAGCTGAAGGGGAAGACACAATGCCAACATCTTGAAAGGAAACAGCATGTGTGTAATGTAGTTTTTGTTTTCTGGTGAGAATTTGGTTTGTCTAGGAGAAAGGAAAACATTTTGAATTATATCATAGCTGTGGTATTCAAATGTACAGACATTGAAGAACATCAGGAGTGTTTCTTAAAATTTAAGTAATTTGCAAATGTTGATTTAAGCTTCTCATGCTATTTCTCCTGTCCTCTAATTTTGCCTGTTGCAAATAATTTAATGCCTCAAAGTCATTGGTCAAAAGATGAAGGAGGCAGTGCTGGAAAATATGGGGGAAAAATTTCAATGCAGTAAAGATTTACTCATTAACAGTAAAAGATGACAAAATTGCATTGACATTCTAACTAATTGTGTTAGAAATGACCTTTTGTAAATGAAAAACTTGAAGCTTGAAAATTTGATTGGACTTGTGCGAAACAGCATAGCTAATAAGTGAAAGAGCTCCCATTGGAACCTAGGTCTCCTGACTTCCAGGTTAGTACCCTTAACATCTGCTCCTGCACTCTCCACGTTTTAATCCTTTTTTATACATTGTGTGGGGTGATAGGGAAAAAATGTTGAACAAAAACCATATACAGTTTCTTCCCTCCTCAGCTTAATCAGTACGTATCAAATAATCAACACAAATGAAGGTTAACAAGTGTAAAATTAAAAATATATTTGAGAGATGTACAGGGTATAAAAGCATAGAATAGGCAACTGGTCACTGGTGGTCACAGAGGAGCAGGTCAGGGAAGGCTTTTCTGAGGAAGTGATATTTGAGCTGAGATCTAAAAGTGGGTGAGATGAAAAGGGAATGTGAATAGGTATTATAAGAAGTGCCACCCAGTTATTTGTTTGGGAACATATTGATAAAAAGTTGTTTTTCTTTGTCTATTTCCAAGAATTATTCACCTGTTTATTTCCGTATTATTTTCTGTAGCAGACAGATGACCCCCTATTATCCCCACTTACTGGTATTCATACCCAGGTATGATCCCTTTTCCTTGAGGGTAGAACCCGTGACTTGCTTCTAATCAGGGAAAGAGGACAAAGATGATGGGGTGTCACTTTCATGATAACATTACACAAGGTAGCAGATACTGCATTTACTCTCTGCATTGCTGGCTTTGGTGAAACACACTGCTGTGCTGTGAGCTGCCCTATGGAGAGGCCAACATGGCAAAAACTGCTGGCTAATAGCCAGCAAGGAACTAAAGGCCATGATTGTCAATCTGCAAAGAACTTAATTCTGACAATAATCATGTAAACTTGGAAGCAGACCCTTGCCCAGTTGAGCCTTGTGATGAGATTGCAGCCCCAACCAACACATTGATTGCAGCCATGTGAGAGACCCTGACGCAGAGGCCCAGCTAGGCCATCCCTATTTTCAGGAATTGTAAGGTAATAAATATGTGTGGATTTAAGCCACTGTTTGTGGTAATTTAGTGCACATCAATATATAACTAATATGTTGCCCCTTTGTGTCATTTCAGAGTGCATTTGGAATGTCTTATTTTTGATACTGATAGCACTAAGAACTTTATTATCTTATAAAAATCTCTCAGAAAACTAAGAACAAAATTCTGGGAGGAATATTATAAAGTTGTTTAGAACATCATTTGATTTCTTGGTAAATATTTTAAAAAACCTTTAAAATTTGAGCTTCTGGAAATATTAACACATAATTATTTAAGACTACATAAAGAAAGATATTCTACCGCCTTTTCCCAAAATGTCACACTAGAGTCTAAAAAGCTTTAGGCTGGCCACTCTGAAGCAATGGAGACGTAGATTACTAATTTCTTTCATGTAAATGATCCACCTGAGTATAAATTTCAGACCCATAATATACTAGCCATACAACCTTTGATAAGTTACTTTACTCTGGGAGAGTACAATAGATTAACAATTATAAATGCTTTATAGAATTATGGTAAGGAAATAATGAGATAATGCATACAAAGTACCTCACACAGAGTGAGAGCTCAAAAATTTGAGCTATTGTTATGACAAAAAAAATCTAAATGCCTTTTGTTCAGTTAGATAAATTTTGAAGTAAAGTATTTATTAATTTAATAACAGATTACAGTTTTATTTATTCTACTTCTTGAATTATTAGATACAAATAGAAATAATTTTAAGCTTAATTACATTCCTTCTAGATTGGAAAATTTTTAAAGCAATTTTCAGTGACTTTCATCATGAATTATGAAATTTGCTACTTCACATGAGTCATTGTAGTGTTTTATTAATATTTTCATGAGATTTAATAATCTTAATCCCTTTAATCTTTTAAAAGTAGTATTTCATGTTGCTTTTTTTGTGTGCATGCCCAGTATTCAGTGTTTACGGAGTGAAAAGTTACTCTGCAAGCCAGTGCTGTAGAATTCATTGCAAAGTTTTAAGAACATTAAAATTCTGCGGTTACTGTATATTATAATTATAGATTTCTGCTTGACAGTAAACCAATGCTAAGTTTCAATATTTATAGAACACAGACATTACAGGACGTTATTTATATTTGGTGATTAGTAACACATCACTATGCTTTTGCATTTTGAAGTTTCTAGATGATTAGCTTTTAAAATTTCTTTATTTTAGATGTATAATATGATAATCACACAGCCTTCTAAGGAATCAAATATGTGGGAGAATGTTAGACAATGTTAATAGACCAAAAATGAATTACTTTAAGATTATTTGCACAAGAGCAATATTTTAATTTTCACTCATAGCTTCATAGTCAAGATCTCTACTTTTAAAGATGGCCTATAATAAGATTACAAACTTTTAAGAACATTTGATAAAACCACTTTAACAAAAATCTAATTTAAGTATGCTAAAAAGAAAAGGAGAGAAATACATGGTATTCTCATGGTGGGTTAATTTTATTAGAACATATGGTTTATCCTTAGCCAATATGACATATGTTTTTTTATCTTATGCAAATGTAAAATTTTTAACTGTCCTAACAAGATGGGCTAATGACATAAAATTTATGTGGCTTTTAAAAAAATTGTTGTTGATGTGGTAGTTAATTTTATTAGAACATATGGTTTATCCTTAGCCAATATGACATATGTTTTTTTATCTTATGCAAATGTAAAATTTTTAACTGTCCCAACAAGATGGGCTAATGACATAAAATTTATGTGGCTTTTAAAAAAATTGTTGTTGATGTGGTTTTGTTTTCTGCTTTAAAAGAATAAGGTATCATTTACTAAACACACATTAAATATTTTCAGCCACATATATTATGTCTTCCTCTGAAATTGCCATTCTTATTATGGCTTCATTATACATAGTATAATAAGAAACATTCCTGAAACTGGGCCTTAAATACTCTTTTCTGACATCACAGTTTATCAAATTTTAAATGCAGAGAGAAGATTCTTAACAACCCAAGCCAGTATAGAAGCATCATGACAAAATGGTGCAGATCAATGGTTAATCCAAAGAAAATTATCTTTATCTTTGTACTGCACATTTAATACATACCTTTTTAATACAGAGATTTGTTGCAACTAATCTTCCCCCTGCATTATTTATCTCAGGCTGAATGAAATGCAATTTTTATGCATATGTAAACTATATTATATTTATTAGGCACCTACAACAGAGAGGATAAATAATGGTCTTGAAGTAAACTTCCCAGAGTTCAGGCTTTTCTTAGCAGGGAGTACAGAAAGAAGTCATCCTCTCTAACATAAAATATGAGTTACATACCTCGTCATTATCTCAAAAAAAAGAGGCCCACGTCTATACCTCTCAAATCATTCCGAAGATAGTCAACCAAGGAATCTCAGTAACATTTGTGATCAATTATCAATTCTTAATCTTAACATTGAGCAAGTGTAACAGAACATCCTTCTGCTACTATCCTAGTGAACGTCTTGAATGGAGTTTGGATTTCAGTGTGGTGTGCAGGGGTGGGTTTCCCTTATAGAGAATTGATGTTCCCTGGATAAGTTCCCCAGACAGGAAACTGGAGGTGAGATAATCAGTGGGTCTGAAATTTGAGTAGTCCTACTTGGGTTGAGGGTATTCCCAAACAAAGAAGTTCATATGAATGTAGCCACAAGGAGGAAGGCTAAGATAATCCAGCTACAAAGGAATGCACCACGCAAGGGTGGTGTGTCTTCAGGGACCCCTGAGCTATGTTCCACCACTAGGACACAATGCCAGTATGGCCAAAACACTGAAGTTTTTCCACAAAGCTGTCCCTGAGTACCCTATCTAAAATGGTACAGCTACTCTGTGCTCAGTTCCCTTTCATGATCTACTAATTTCCTCAGCTGCTATCATAATCACACGTAGTATTTAATTATTTAACTTATTTATTGTTTGTCTTCATACTAGAAGGTAGGCTCCATGAAGATAAAGACTTTTGTCTGTTTCAAGTATTTCTAGATCTCCAGGACTAAAGGAATGCCTGGGACCTATTAAATAACCAACAAATGTCTATTAAATGAATGAATGAATAAATTAATAAACTATTATTTTTAAGTCAGATTAACTATTCCTATGTAACTTTTCATTTTTATTTCCTTTGTGTTCTCCCCTAGGCTTTAATGAAGTCTCCTTTAAATAATTTAAGGTTAATGCATACACTAAAGCCTCACAGTGATTCTTCCTTCATTGCTAAATTCAGAAGGTCTGGGCTTGATTTTGTTAGTGAAGCAAGTGCAAAGAAAAGATTAATTCCTTCCTTCTTTCCTTCCTTCCTCCCTCCCTCTTTCTGTCTTTCTTTATTTTGTAAATGCCAAGAAATTTTCTGTTACAAAAATTAAAAAATTTCAGTGTCAACCAGTGTGGGTCACAGATACGTGAAAAAGGTAGGTTACCAAAAATACAATGAACAGAACCCAGACAACTAAAATGAAACCACTAGACTTCAATATTTAGATCTTTATTAAAGAGGAATTACTATTATATCATCTGGATTACTTTATTAAAGTAAGAATTACTTTAAAATTATCTTTATTAAATTATCTTTATTAAAGAGGAATTACTATTACCTCAACCTCTGGACTGAGTTGATCCTAATATTGTATTATGTTCCAAGTTCTGGTGCTAAAAGTATTCAAAATAAGGTTCACAGCAGCCCTAACAGAATTCTGCTTTAGCAAGACTTAACTCTATTGTAAGTGTGGAATTATATATTCACTAATTTATAAAGGAAGAATTATTTAAAAGCTGTAGAGAACTCTTCTGGGAATCCTTAGTTATTTGCTCGTAATTTAGAGGACAAGTTTTCTACTTTATTTCTTCAACCTAAGTTTAGGGGAGTATTTAAAAGCTACAGATAATACTGTCCTAGATATCAGTAAATTTGAAGTAAAAACTTTAAAAAATTCTCATCATGATGTTTATATTTTGTCTTTTTTTGTTATATAATGCCTATAGTTATAAGTGGACAACATTAACCTGTAGTTTCTTGTTTACTTTTATTTGATATAAAAGATATTCAGTATAATTTTGATATCAGTTGGGATTACACAGAAAAGTCATGCTGCATGTACCTCCAGCATTCTATTAACTGAATTTTTAAAAATAAAAGCCTTAAATTCTTACATTATTTTTAAGAATGCAACTGTGCTGGGGAATAAAAATGGGTCTTTATCTCTTTGTATTGACCCAGTGAAAGATTATAGGTAAGAAATATATTACATGATTTATCTCAGATTGTATATTTCCTCTAGTGTGCCCTAAGAAAGACCCCGTTCTTATCTAACTATGTAATAAAACATATAAACAAGAAGACATGTCATTAAATAGCATTAACTATACTCAAAATAGGGGAATTCTAATGAAGAGGGGATATGCTCATCAAAAATAATACATTTATTAGAAAAGAAAAAAAGTGAAGTGACCATATGTATATTGAAGAAAAACTCCCCATTCTGTTCCAACCTTCTTGATAGTCAAGGTAAAATTATCTTTCTTGAGGATTTTCTTAATAAACAGAACTTCTTTGTTGTGAATTTAAGTGTTCCATATCATTTTCTCCAAGTGAACAGAAAGGCAAAATATACATTCCTTTTGACTCCCTTGTGTGACGTAATGTGGGGTTTATATTTTATAAAACCTGAAGGTGTTCGGTAATGCCTAGATTCTTCCGATAAAATGCAATTTAAAAGAATTATGAAACCTCTAAGTGGACATGCCAGGTTATGCATCGCCAACACAAAAAGAAAATCTAATGTGGAATTCTCATACTTTTTATTACTCAAAGAATCCAGCAGATGGAAGCATTTCCCTTTTAAAATTAAAACTGCTTCAAAAGCATGTGGTTGAATTTGCTATTCCTGAAGAAAGAGTAGCGGGAAATAGCTGGATTAAAAACAGTTGCTCTCCTAAGAGCATATCAGAAAGACCACAATTTCCCTGCTTTGTCAGTGGTTTGAAAATCGCATTATCAAAGTCAAGTTGTTTAGGACCCCCATGAGGTGAATGAGAAAGGGAAGAATAAGTTGATTGATTTCTGAAGCTAGGCTGTTGGTGGCTACACAGTTTGGTTTGTCTTCCTGCATTAGTGTCCACATTCTTGTTGCCCTTTTTCAGTGATAAATTCACTAGGCTAGTGGTTACATCTGTTTCCGTCCATTATAATTCTTTGGAAGCAAGCCCCAGATGACCAGAGAAGGACATTCTAAATTAGACCCTCTGGGGATGAGCAAAGGAAAGTAGTCCAGGGTTTCTCCTGAGGAGTGAGACTCAAGGCACTCAGAGCCTGGGCTGTGTTTCCTCTTTGTCCCTGTGAATGGCTTCTCTCTTTCTCTTTTTGGCTGGTTAACTCTGCCTGCTTACCAGAGTCTTCAGTATTATATCAGAGAATACTGGTAGATTGTCCTTACAATCTACCTGAATGTCAAGGAATTGAATTCAATTCCTTGACTGTCAAGGAAATGAATGATTATATTCTAAATAACTGATCAGATTAAATCATTAAAATAAATTAAATCACTATTTGTCTATTAGATTGGTTTAGCTGTCGGTCTCTTTGAAAGATATTTAAAACAAGGGCAGTTAAAAAAAAAGGTCTGGGCTTGGAGCATTTCAATGTACAATGTAAGTATTTTGTAGTTCAAACCTAGATATGGAATCAGTACTTTGTTAGGGAAGCCATACTTTTCTTTAGCTCTGAAAAGAGGCACTTGAATGGTGTTTCCATGTGTTTACTAGTCGGACTAATGAAACAATTATGTACAATGGCAACCTGCACTGCTGGGGCTAGGGTACTTGAAATCAGCATTGCATACTTAGCACTGAATTGTATCATAATTAGGTAATGGTTCCCCTGCCCCCTTTTTCTTACTCAGTTGTGAAGTTTATAGTTAAACTTTAATTTAGAGCCTTATGTTTGGTAATGGCTTTTAACTGCTCTAACTGCTCATCAGTTTTCCTCGTACTAAGCAATAGTCATTGGCTCACATTTCATTGACAACTCATTTAAACATCTCCCCATATGTTTTAAGGACAAAAAGACAATTATGCTTAATAAGATCTGAAAAACAGCAAGTACCACAACTTCTCCAGGTTAAGTATTACTTCAACAAAGATCTGGGTAAAATATTTGGGTGATGTTTACTGAATATTGGAAATTTACCACATATTGAAATAGCTTCTAGCAATACAGGCAATTAAGTCATCTTACCAGTTTGCAAAATGGAGGGTTGCGTATCTCAGTCACAGCTCCAATTTCTATACTATGCAACAGTCATGAAAGAAGGAAGCAGAGAAAGGTAACTGGTGAACTGTCTCAGTTGACAAGTCTGGAGGAGGAGCTCAAGAAAGGCTGTGAAGAGTTGTAGCATATTTTGAACACCTTAGCCTCACTACTTGAGAGACCAGAAAGTGCACTATGATGTATAAAATCTGCCTTAAACAAAAAAATAAAGCAGAACACAAAAACAACTAACAGAGCTCTGATTATCTTTGTTATCATTCAAACTCAGTTTAAAAATCCTTAAAAGTCCTTAAAATAGTATTCCTGCCACACTTGTAAACTAGTATCACAATGCCAGGGCAAGACTTGTACCCGAGATGGGAAAGCATTTGTTGCTATTATGTGGTCAAAACCTGTTTTGTGTCTTTGACTTAGCTATTTTGTAAGTCAAAGCAATGGAAAAAAATAAATAAATAAAAGGTGGAAACACAGGATGCTAATTTATTTTAAAGGCAGGTATTATTTTTATACACCTTTTTTGTCGGGCCTTAAAAACTAACGCCACCTTAAGTGACATTACAAGCGGCGCCATTATGGGCCCACAAGGGCGTATTAATGTGGCATCCTAAGATGGTGCCGGGAGGAAGTAGGGTGGGGGTGTCTGCGGGGACCTTGCCTTAGCCCTTATTGGCCAAATACAAGCGCTCGAGGTTGTAATAGCTAGGCATTGAGACAGGATGCATGCTCTCTTGACCTTTAAGCTGATAAGATTATGTTAAAACCTCCCCTCCCTGTCTGCCTTTAAAAGCAAGTGCTTGTGTGATAATAAACGTAACTGCTCAACAGAACCCCCACTGCATCTGAGTGTCCTTTAGCTGGGCTGTTTTTGGGGGGCCGGCGGGTGTGCTCACCTCTCTTCACGGCTCTCTTCCCCCATCTCCTTCCAAAGGGGACAGGAGGGAAAGAGTAATCCGGGCCATTCCCTCACTTGCCAGAAGGAATGAGGCTAGGGCTGTACAGGTCGGCTGCTGGTAGCGGACCCGACACGTTTTGGGCATTGTTTTTATTAGTAAGTTGGGGATCCGAACTAGATGATCATTCTTCGAGGTTTTGTACATATCTGTGGGGCACAGCGTTGAATATCAGTACCTGTGTGCAATATGTGATGCTCAAATTGGGATAGTTAGTATATTCAATATTACACAATGTAATCATTTTTTGTGACCTTTTACCAATTTTTCACTAACTCCATTCCCCCTCCCTCTTTCCCATCTCTGATGGTCTCAGTTCTGTTTTCTCCTTTTGAAAGAAAGTTCAATGAATTATTGTTATTTTGTATCTTTCTTTCTTTTTTTTATTTATTTGTTTATTTGTTTAGCTTCCACTTATGAATGAGGACATGCAGTTTTCTCTTTCTGTGCCTGGCTTATTTTACTTAACATAATTTTCCTTAAGTTCATCCATATCGCTGCAAATGACAGAATTTAATTCTTTTTCATGGCAGAGTTGTATTCCATCATGGCAGAGTCGTATTCCATTGTGTATATATACCACATTTTCCCTAAACAGTACTCCTGTCACATTTGTAAACTACTATCACTAGACCAAGGCAAAACTTGTGCCCAAGATGGAAAAGCATTTGTTGCAATTATGTAATCAAAACCTGTTGTGTATCTTTGACTTAGCTATTTTGTAAGCCAAAGCAAAAATAAATAAATAATCAAATAAATAAAATGTGGAAACATGGAATGCTCATTTATTTAAAAGCAGGCATTTATACACCTTTTTGGGATCTCCTATTAAAGCCATCAGAGATAGAGAAAAAACAAGAGAGTGTGGTGTTGTGGAAGCCAAGGAAAGATAATCTGTCCAGAAGGAATATCACCCATGTGGAATGTTTCTGAGAAGGTAAGATGAAGACAACAAAGTGACAACTGGAATTGGTTACATAGCAGCGATTGGCAACCTTTCTTAGTGGAGTTTCAATGGAGTGGTATCCTCATCCAAGTTCTCTTTTTGATTGTCAAGTAATCTAACTGCTTTTTCTACTTACCTAGTCCCTCTCCTCCTCTTCACCTATATCTTGTGTCAACCTTTCCCTCACTAATTATGCATTACTAGCTCCTAAGGGACTGATATATGTCCCCCCAAGTTTCATATGTTGAAACTCTAGCCCCCAATATGACTATATTTGGAGAAAGAGGAAGGAAATTGAGGTTAAATAAGGCCATAAGGGTGGGGCCCTAATCCAATAGATCTGGTGGACTTCTAATTTCCAAAATGCATTATATATATTAAGACTTCTAAGCTGTGTTAATCAGGTGAGAATTATCAGGTGAGAACCAAGGTGTTCTGTAAAAGGACTAGGCAGGAATTTAAATCTCGCTGTATCACACTGTGAAGAATTTATGTGAGCACACAGCAGTGAGAGGCCACAAGCCATGAGGATACTCAGACTGAAACCTACCTTGCCGACACCTTGATGTTGCACTGCCCAGTTCCAGAGCTGTAAGAAATATACTTCTGTTGTTTAAGCCACCCGGACTATGATATTCTGTTACAGCCGCCCAAGCAGACTAATTGCAGATTTTCTTTCTTTTCCACACAAGTATCAACCTTATCCTCATCATATGATTGAGCATTAGGTGTGTTTTCTGCCTTGAACATTCTCTCCCAGATTGTTATATGGCTGCACTCATTCATCAGTTGAGCAGACTAATTGCAGATTTTCTTTCTTTTCCACACAAGTATCAACCTTATCCTCATCATATGATTGAGCATTAGCTGTGTTTTCTGCCTTGAACATTCTCTCCCAGATTGTTATATGGCTGCACTCATTCATCAGTTCAAATGCCACCTTGTCAGAGAGACCTTTCTGAACCATTTAATTTAAAGTAGCCATCCTCCTCCAGTTGATTTTACCCTATTATATTTTCTTCATAGCACTTTGTCTTTCTTTGAAATTGTCCTATTCATTTTCTCACTTGTAAATTACTCATCTCCTCTACTAAATTTGAATTCCTCGAAAGCTAGAATGGTATCTAACCTGTTCACTATGGTATCTCCAGCATTTAGAAGAGTGCCTGGCACATAGTAGAAGCTTTATAGATGCTTGTTGAAAGATAAATATAGAACTCAAAATAAAAATTTAATAAAGCCAAATAACTTTCACAAAAAGAGACAAATACCAGAATCTGAGAAATGCGCACATGATTTGAAGGAGCTATGCATGGTATTGATATGGTATCAGCAAACATGAAATGATTAAGCAGAGGTCTCTGATTGCCTTCCTTTCCAGAGAGCTGGCACTGACTGGATAGACATGTTACATGGGTATTGTATACATATTTTTAAAATAATTTTCATAAAACCCAGGCACATATTTATTATGATTTAATTTCAGTTAAGAAAACTGAAGCTCCTGTAAATGAGCCTTACTCAAGGTTACATGTAAGTGAGCAGGATTTAGCCCAGCCTGTTTATAAAGTTTGTGCTCTTCCAACTGTGCCATGCTGTCTCTCCCAAAGTCCCTTTGAGATACAACTAGACACTTAATGTCATCTGAAAGAAATTCTGTCTCAGGTCTTCAGGGCTCCCCAAGGAAACATTGTGTCTTGAATAAATTAAGTCAATTTTCAAGAAAATTAACTTGGTGGCCTTTTAAAATCTCCACTAGGTACTCTACAATTCTAGAACACAATGGAACATTCACTGAAGACTTGTAGTATAAAACCAACAAGGCGTCACCTACCTGTACTCATCAGTTTGCTATTTCTTGTAACAGAATACCTCAAACTGAGTAATTTACAAGAAAAAACAAATTTAATTCTTACAGTCTTGAAGGCTGGGAAGCCCAAAGTCCAGGGAGCAAATCTGGTGAGGGCACACTTCCTAGTGGGAACTTTCTTTAGAGTTCCGTGGCAACACAGTGTATCACATAATGAGGCCTGAGAAAAAGTAAATTTCCTGATGCTTTCTTCCTTTCCTTATAAAGCCTCCAGGACTCTCTGACAACCCATTAAGCCATTAATCCATTCGTGAGGACAGAGTCCTCACAACCCAATCACCTCCCAAAGACTCCACCTTTCAAATACCATAGTCTGAATTCTCACCTGTTTAACACTGTTGCAATAGGGATCAAGCTTCCATGAGTTTTGGGGGAATATTCAAACTATAGCAGAACCTCATAAGTATCTTATTACCCCCTAACATCTCTTATCAGCTACCAGAAAGTTATAAAGGATTTGGGGAGATGTTATGTTGAGGTTAATAACTACAATTGCCAACATTTACTGAGTTTCCTCTGTCCCGGGCCCTCTTCCATAACTGTATGATGCAGATGGGAGCCCTGTTTTACTAATGAGAAACTGAGGGCCAGGGAAATCAACTAACTGTGCACCATCCAATCAATGACAAGGCAATGGCAGAAACAGGATTCAAAGGTGACAAATCTGACTCAAGCTGTGGCTCTTAGTCACCACACTAAGCCAACTCCATGCAATTCCCTGCTTTCTGACTGGGCAATTTTTCTGAAGTTAAAATCCTTATGGGAAAATATCCAATTCCATTGTTATTTTATACATTTGAAATGGTAAGTAATGAAATGGTATATAATATTAAAGAAACAGTGTTGACCTTGGGCTTCAGAGATTAAATTGTCTTCTTTTACAACTTGCTAATAATGACAGCTAGGATTTTCAAGATAATTTCTGACTGCCCAGTTGGGGACATAGGTAACCAGCACTGCGTAATTAGTGACTAACAAAATTATGTTTTCTACTGTCTGACCCATTTCTGGACCATTTGTCTATATTGTCCTCTGCTTTTCTTTTAGTCTTTCTTTATTTTTTGGAATTATTTTTCTACTTCTAAGGACTAAATCCAGAGAGGGAGTTGACATGGGTGTGTTTCCTTTCCCTACATACGTGAGGATTCTTTATATCCTGAAAACATCCCCTGTTATTTTCAGAATGATCTTGCTTAGGTTTGTATTGCTCATGTTTTATCTCTTCATGCATGATTTACACCTTAGTATTTTATAACCAGGAACTTTCCACACCATATAAAACTAATTTCACTTCTACTCCATTATAGGAATTTCAATTTAAAAAAAGGTTTATTTCTTCATTTTATTGAAAACAAATGAAGATAAAAAGTAGCAGCAATGATATTTCTTCACCTCACAGTGTCTAACCTGTCCTAAATGAAAGAGTACTCTGGTATTTCTCCATTGACACCATTCACAATCCGGTCTAACCAGTCCCCATATGTTCACCTTCTACCTTTGACCCAGTTTGTTGGAGTCCCTGTACCTTCAGTGACATCCTGAAATTGACTCATTTATGACCATCTAATGTAAAACCTGAACTTACTTTCTTTGTGTGTAACTTTATTCTATGTCTCTTTGACCCAGTTTGTTGGAGTCCCTGTACCTTCAGTGACATCCTGAAATTGACTCACTTATGACCATCTAATGTAAAACCTGAACTTACTTTCTTTGTGTGTAACTTTATTCTATGTCTTCTCTCTTCCCAGTGACCTCTTTTCACACGTTAGTCATTGTTGGACTCCATCCCAGTCTTTATCCATCTTACAGAGACTATTCTTCCCATGGTGTGCAAATTCCTGCCCACTCCCTTGACAGATCATCTTCGTTCTCATCTCATAATTCTCACCTGATTAACACTGCTCAGAAGGCTTGACATATATAACACATTTTGGAAAGCTATGCATGGTATTGATATGGTATCAGCAAACATGAAATGATTAAGCAGAGGTCTCTGATTGCCTTCCTTTCCAGAGAGCTGGCACTGACTGGATAGACATGTTACATGGGTATTGTATACATATTTTTAAAATAATTTTCATAAAACCCAGGCACATATTTATTATGATTTAATTTCAGTTAAGAAAACTGAAGCTCCTGTAAATGAGCCTTACTCAAGGTTACATGTAAGTGAGCAGGATTTAGCCCAGCCTGTTTATAAAGTTTGTGCTCTTCCGACATGACTTATGTCTGAGGCTATGCCATGTTTAACAGGCATATGCTCAAGATTAAATTAAATATATATTAATTACATTTTTGTGTATATGTGTATATAGAGAGAAAGTGGGGGAGAGACATATTTTAGACAAAGACACATAACTTTAAAAACTTTTTTTTTAAAAAGAAGTCAGCAACCTTACTTGTGTTTCAAATGTGAATACCACATTAGCTCATTACCTGTGTCTGGATCATTTCTGAGGGGTAAGAAGGAAAAAAAAATAAGGAAAAGAATAACCTTCGCTGTGATATGTCATTAAATCTCTCCTAATGGCTTTGACATAAATTAATGTTAAATGACGTATGTGCACACAATTAGGAAAAAATTTAATGTATTATTAATTAAGATTAATTGCAGGAACTTGTCAACAGGCTTTAGTTCTCATTAATTATATTTATTTCTTCAGTACTCTAGTGGAATGGATAAAAGCATTTGATGATTGTCAATAGCATTGACTTCATGCTAATGGACATAGACCTCAGTTTTTTCACCAGACTGATATTAGGTCAGTTTTCTCTAGAGAGAAATATTTATTACTCTTCACATTGAAGGCATCCTTCAGATGATTTGGCTGCAAAGGGATTTCCTTTTATAGAGATAGTTCCTTCTATGCAGTAAGTAAGACTGTTCAGTCAGTCAATCAATCTAATTACATTTATTGAATATGTAACAGGAAAGAGTGCAGACAGTGGAATCCTAAGCCTATGACTATTTATACTTGCTCTGAATAAAACTGTGGAGAAACATTTCTTTGCTTCAGTCAAAATGGCAAGTCTCAGTCTGTCTATAAGAAGATCTTGCTATGGTAGTCAATATTACTTTATGAAATAGATATGTTTTTTGAAAACTCAATCTTAATTTTATTGAGAAAATCTACCCTTTAAAACCATTGTGGTATGAATCATTTAATAGTGCACAAGTGAGACTGAAGGAACTTTCTGTAATGTAAAGGGCACATTCTAACATGTTCAAAGATTTTCATTCTCTTTCTCTTTTTAATATTGGCAGTTTGTAAACAGAACACAACTATATTTTCCTTTGACTTTAATGGAAATTCTTTTTAATATTGGCAGTTTGTAAACAGAACACAACTATATTTTCCTTTGACTTTAATGGAAATATAGCTGTGCTATTGAAAGTTATGGTTGGGAAAGATTTGTATAAAAATTTTATATTCAACAATTGATTGTGACCTGTTTAGGGGACAGACATATCTATTCTTGTATCCCCAGAGCCTAATGTAGTAACAGATTTGGTGAGGGTGTTTAATGAATAGAATAAATGAATAAACAGATCCTCTGTGAAGTTAAGGATTTTACTCATTCAAAAAGAGGAAAGCAGTACAACAGAATGGAAAAATCATCCTATCTAAATGGGATTCTACTTCTCATGTAAATTAAGGGGTGGGAAAGTAGATTATCTCATAGGTGCTAAACTGGCACTTAGTTATATTTTTTCATAGACTATAAGAATGCAAATGTATATAAGAAGTGTAGGACAATGATATTCTATAGTTATAGAAGAAAATGGATCTAAAGTTCATTTCTAAAATATAACATTAGAGAACACAGAATTTTAAATAAGATCTGATTTCATTAAACCCAAAGTAATCTTTCTAAGAATATTAATTTGCCGTACTTTCTAATTGCCATCAGACTGTTCTCAGTCTTGATGGAATTCCCTGGAAATGAGATATTCTTCCTTGAACTTCTAAGAGCAGTCCTCCATAATCATCAATTTTTTTTAATTTTCTACAGAATAAGTGATATTAAACAATAAGTTAATGCTTTATAAATTTAACTTAAATGTCTTCTTGCCAATAAGGAGATTGCACTATTACACTTCCAGAAATGAGGTTAATTTTGAAAATTAAGTTTCTGTTTTAACTCCATGAGATAAAATTAGAAATTATCTTTCCATAATTATAACAATTGTAAATCATTTCCTTGTTGGGATGAAATATGGCTTGTCTACAAATAGTCATTATAATATAATTTGAATTCCATAAGAATAATGAAACAGTATCTTGTCTTTGTTTGCTCAGTATAAGATACTTTTCTTTGTATTCCATTCAATACATAACCTGTGTGATTTTCAGTTTATGTAATTTGCAGCTCAAGGATGATGGATTTTTAATGCTCTTTACATCAAAAAATAATTATTGAAAGGTAAATGATTGAGACTGTTTCACTTTTTATATCCCCAGTTAGTTTCATCTGATGGCTACACGGGGATTAAAACATTTATGCTAACCCACTGAGCAGTGCTCTAATGTGCTTCCTTTGTAGGTGGAATAAAGCACTTGGGTGATATTTTCAGATGAATAAAGACATTGACTTAAAAACACAATTGCATAAACATCATGTGGAAGGTACAGGTCTGGGAGTCAATTCAACAGTTCTATTTAACTCCAGTCTTTATCTTTTATATTTATTCCAAAAAAGCTTCACATAAAAACTCCCTATAGATGAAGAATTTGCCCACATTTAAATTTCAGGCTACAGTCATAACCATTTCATTTCATCATGCTGCTCTTTGCTTTTTTTGTTTTCCTTTCATATTTTGGATTGTGGTTTAATTTTCTTTCATTACTATAATGGGTCAGAATGTGCAGAACAGTGATTGCAACAAAATTTCATTTTTAAGAAAAGGTTGTGCAATTAGTTGATGGATTGATAGAGATAACTATGTCTGGCAGAATCCTCACTAGGTCCATCACAGAAATGCATAGAATAAATTATCAGGACATTTACCCAAAAAAAGATAAAACAAATGTTATAGTCATAATTTAAAGTACTGCTCTGAAAAAGCTGGAGGCAAGCCAAAGCTTGAGAACATCTAAGCCATAATGACAAGACAGGGATGATGAAAAAATAGCGATTCAAACTACTAAGCAGGGGTGAGCTGGTTGGACAGACACACATCTGGCTTATCAAGCCTATTGGGTTTATAATTCAACAGAGGTAATATAGTGCTCAAGGGAGGTAGAGAAATAAAAACTGGATTCTGAAAACTTTAGCAAGTCCCAGAGATCCATAATATTGGGTGAGAAAAAGCAAGCTTTGAATGAATTTATGCCTAGAAAATATTACTGGGTTAAAGTAAATCAGAAATCTAGCAGACAATGAAAATTGGAAAGTTGTGTAATGAAATTTGATACCTCAAAATCAGAAAATTGTATCTGTGGTTTAAGTCTGTTATAGTATAAACTCGATTAATGAGTTTAATATTTTAAAGGAGCTTAAGGGTTGGCCTAAACTAATTATTGATCCATATAGTCTCCTCACTCATAAAAATTAATGTGGGGAGAAAGAAGGATAAAATTCCTTCTTTACTGCAAAAATCTAGTTGACCAGTTGTGGGCGATATTTTAGAGGTGATTCATGGATTGCTGAGGGTAGCAGTTAGCTTTTGCTACAGAACAAACCACCCCAAACTTAGTGCCTAAAACAACAATGAGTTTTTACTTCACAGTTCTGTAGGTGAGCAATTTGCTGGTTTAGCTGAGCTTTTTCTTTTCTTTTCTGGTTCAATTTCCTTCTTGCATTTGGGAAGAAGCTTTTGGGTCATTTGCTAGCTAGAGATGACTCTGACCAGAAAGGCTGGAATAACTAGGACCTCTCTCCACATGGTCTCTCACCTTCCAATAGGCTAAAATGGATTGTTCACGCGGGAAGGCTTTTCTCTTCTCAGTGAAAGAGAGATAAAATACACAAACCTCTTGAGTCTGAGGAACAGAGATTACTCTGTGTCACTTATGCCACAAAAGCAAGTTATAGGACCAGTACAGATTCATGAAGTGGAAAACTAGACTTACTTCTTGATGGGAAGGTAAGAATTTGTGGTTATTTTTTGCACTCTAACAATAAGTGTTAGAATAGAAACTTCTAAGAACCATTACAATTCTTACTGACTATGCTTCTGTGAAAATAATAGGTTGCCACCTTTCCTGTGATCACCCAATTGTTTACATATCCTTATTGCCTACTTTATTCCTTGTTTCCTATTTCTGAAGTGATAACTTAGTGTTGATTCCACGTGACCGTTCTTTGTAGTAGTGGCATCTCTTACCTAGAATAGTGTGTGGCAGCCTTGGGTCATTTAACTTAAGAAATGGGTCTAATTAGTTTTTCAAAATAAATAAGGCCTGAAGGGAGTACCAGAAGTTAAACTATGAAGTCTTAGGAAGGCCAGAACTAAAATTCAAGCATGAGGAGACATTGCCTAAAGCTGAGGTGAGTAATGTTGATAAAAAGGCTGAGTCAACCTTATTGGGTAAGATACAGGACCTGGTTTACTACATTAAAAGGCCAAGAAATTGAGCGGATATTATTCTTTTACTAATCAGTGTAGAATCATGTAATAGTAATAGGTAGCATCTGCTAAGCGCTCACTATATGACAGGAAGTAGGCTAAGCACTTTATATTTAATCTTAACACAATCTTACGAGATAGGCACTATTTTTAAGTCTGCTTTATATAAGAGAAATTCTAGGATTAGAGAGTACCCTGTATTGCAGCAAAATGACAAAGCTTATGCAACTGGTAAGCAGTAAAGCTAGGATTTGAACCTAAGATAGTCTGATTCCAAATATTCTGCTGTGAGCCACAAAATCATCTGATCACTCCGAAGAAGGTTATAGCTGAAAGAAATAATAGAGACTCTATGGTTACATTTCAGAAGGGATAATAACAACCAAAGTCATATATTTGGCTAGTATCATAATTAGAACTACAATCTCATTGAGATTATATACACACTAACCTTGAAAGAAATGTTTATACTACATATGTATATAAACTGTATATAGATACATTGTTATAAAAATTGATTTACAAATATGCCCCCACTCTTTTTAACGCCCAGTAGTGTTGATCATATTCTACTCAATAAAACATTTCTCAACATAACTTAAATAATCAGACGAAAACAAATAAGGTGATCTTTTAGGGCTTTTAGTCTAAAAAAACGTATAGGGATAATAGGCCATCTATTCAAGTTGCCTCTATCTTCTTCTCTACCTCTCACTCTGTGCTCCAATTATTTTATATAACCCACCCAGCAAATAGTGCCTTGTATTTTAATTTATCAGACTTTTTTGAATTTCCTAGCTTTTTCATCAACCCCATTTTCTCTCTGCTTTCTTACCTCTCACTCTGTGCTCCAATTATTTTATATAACCCACCCAGCAAATAGTGCCTTGTATTTCAATTTATCAGACTTTTTTGAATTTCCTAGCTTTTTCATCAACCCCATTTTCTCTCTGCTTTCCCATTCCTCTAAAGTATGATCCATCCCTATGGACGAAGTCAAATACTGTAACCCTTTCTGGCTGGATTAGCTTCACTCTCCTTCCTCTGAGTTCTTGCATAGGACTTACATTGCCTGATAGCTATTATGGTTCTACATCAAACTTTGAGTTCCTTGAAAGCAGTAGCTCTGCTTTATGTTTCTTTAAATATCTACAGTATGCATGACATACTACTTGGTACAAAATACATGCTCAATAAAAGCTCATTGAATAGTCTTATTTATGACAATAGACGTTTTTGGGACATCAATCCATACATAGGTATACCGTTGCAATTCCGTATCACTCTAAAAATGTAAGCACAAGTCATCTGATGAGTATTTCCAGTAGAAAAACAAAAGTGCACAATCATTTGAGGATGTTTTTCACTTTTCTGTTGAAGCGGCACCATGTATTGGTATGATTCACAGTCTATAGTATCTCCTCTGGTACCTTCCTCTCCTGCCCTGTCTTTCTAAACCTCCAAGATCTACCTAGGAAAGGAGTTGGACAAAGCATGGTCTACTCCCTTAATATTCAGGAACATGAATGTTTAGGTTGTTCTTGTGTGAAAGGAGAGAAGAAGCCTGAATACAGAGCCAGTAAACTGTACATGGATTATCATTTTCTTTAAATTGTAAGCAACAGGAGTAAACAAGGATATGAATGTTAATGATTTTTCTTTAACTGAAGCTATCCAGTCAGCACTACTGCATTCAGAGCAGTGCAGTGATTAAACTACTATAACATATGGGTATGTGAATATTTGCAAACACCCAATCAGGGAAGAAAAGCACTCAATGTAATACTGCATAACTTGAAAGAACACTCTCATCCTTCTTTCTTTCTTTCTTTTTTGATTTGTTGTCAAGCATTTTTACCCCCAGAGATTCACTAAAATTCATCAACTACAAATTCGGAGACATCTATGGTCCTTTCATATGATATTTATATCCACGCTCATTAAATCATGTTTCCTTTGCAGTGTTTATTTTTGAGATCAAAAGCTACATTTCCCGTCAGTCCACCTTAACAGATTGCCTTACGCAGCATTCTATCACATTAGGTTAAAAAAATAGCCATTTTAACTTATAATTCATTTTACTGGGGAGCAGCAATCTAATTCACATTGATTTTGAGTAAACCTTTATATACCCATCTGCTCCACTTTAAGCGAGTCTTGTACAAATCAATTCATCTCCAGAATCAACATGCAGTAAGCAATCAATGGGTAAGGAAAATCATTATTTACTGCTTGGTAATTGTGTTTACATTCAAATAAAATATAATAAAATGTGCAAGGCCATTTTGGAGGAAGAACAAGTGATCCACAGATCACAAGCAGATTTTCTTACTCAGCATTCTTTAAAATGCAGCAGATCTGAGGACTTTTACTAGGAAGGTAAGGAGATGGCCTTAAATCTTACTTTTGACTAATTTTCATCCTAGACTACTAAGGTAATTGTCAATATTTTTATGATCTTTCAATTCTAGGAACCCTCCAGTTGGTAAACAGTAGTTCCAGGAACCATGGCTGCAGGCAGCAATCCTCTTTGCTGGATTATGACAAATGCAGCAGATCTGAGGACTTTTACTAGGAAGGTAAGGAGATGGCCTTAAATCTTACTTTTGACTAATTTTCATCCTCGACTACTAAGGTAATTGTCAATATTTTTATGATCTTTCAATTCTAGGAACCCTCCACTTGGTAAACAGTAGTTCCAGGAACCATGGCTGCAGGCAGCAATCCTCTTTGCTGGATTATGATCAGACCACCTAGTGTTGATCTGGTCTCTGCCCACTTGTTCACTCTTGGCTCTAGACCCCTATTTTAATTTTTCCTCTTGTCAATTGAATGTGGAGTATATACTTGGCTTATCTAGTGTTTAAATCTCAGTTTTCCTAGTGGATTATACCTTGGATTTGTCCCACTGGTACTTCTTTTTCAAGACCACCTTGAATAGGACACTTGGTCTAGTTCCAACCCCATTTGAATCCACATCTCTGGTACCACTAGGTGCCTGATTACAGTTTTAGCTGTACTGTGAAGGTAGTGGGGAGGAGAGTAAAACAACAGCAATAGAAATAGAAGTAAATGAAATACCTTGTAGTTCTGATTCAACAAGCTTTATTAAAGCAGCCCTACAAGCAGCAGGACAGATAAGACTAGATTCCTGCCTCTCAGCATAACTGAACATATGGGCTGTGATGAAATTGCCCATCAGAATTTGTTCTATACTATTTTAGAAGTTTTTCAGACAAGGAATGCAGATTGAAATAAGGAATGACTGAAAACAGGTTCTGTTTTTCAGTGATTTTGAGTGAGTGAACAAATTCACAGTACCATGAATACAAGTCACACATTTCTTTCATTGTAGCTTCTTGTAATCTAAAAGAGCTAGAGAGAAAGACTGCACTTGGCAAGTATCTAACTAGTGAAGTCAAATGTATAAAAATTGAAATGATCCAAAGAAAATGGGCAAGCACCCCATGCAATGATCATGCAAATTTATAAATCAAATTAGCCAATAGGATCTATTTTGAAAAACAGTAAGATTTAACATTTTTAATCCTGAAACATAAAATCAAACAAGCAAACAAAACTCATACAGGACCAATTATGATTTTCCTTTGCAGTACTGTGTATCCTTCCCATTGTCTAGAGTAAGTTATTACATTGCATAGAAATTTCAAATTAAGTGATTTTGAACCTAGATATTGTGTTAATATATAAGGCATTGTAAAATTTTTAGAGAAAAATGAACACAGTTCTGTGAAAGCTTATAGAGTTGGTTTAAAATGATAAATGATTTCTGTTGAACATTAGCCAAAGTATGTAGTAAAATGTAACCAATTCTAAGTTCACAAAGTGAAGAGTAGAAAAAAATAAATTTCTGAAATACTAAAAAATCACTTTGTAAAAAAAAAAAAAAGACAGCATTTTCTAAGAGGTACAACTTGCTAAAATAAATGAAGGAAGAAAAAATATCAAAGATAATTGGATCATACTTCCATGGTAACAGAACTTGCTTTTGGAAGAGCAGCTTTCTTGATTTCCATGTATATATGTAGATCACTATGTAAATTGTATGAGGGCAAAACAAATCAGAAGAGGATTTCAAGAAGTAAAGTGTTCCATAAGCAATGTACAAAAATATTCACATTCTGTAGAAATATTTACAGTTTGAAAGGGCACTGTCCACTCAAAGTGCAGACTTATTCAAATTTTGCTGAGATCAGTAAGTTAGAAACTCAATAGAGAAGATCAAGGGAGACAATTTGCTAAATTTAAATTAAGGAGGAAAGTTAAAATATTTGCAGTTTTACTTTATTTAGTCATTTAATCAGTAGCCTGTTTTATAAGGCCTGTTTGAATATAACAGAGCTGCAACTGTCATTCTCCGTCCTCCATGAGGCACCCACTGAAAGCCCAACGATATCTATTCACTTCTGCTGTCACTTCAGCTGAATGTTAAACGTGATTAATAACGGGGTGTTGGTGAGTATCCTGGCTGTCCCACTGAATGATCAGTTATCCCCTGACGCTCTTCAATAAATGAAACTTTGTTATAGTTGAGAACATGGAAGATCACAGTATTTCAGTAGCTTGCCCAATGTCATAGGAAAGATACAAGTAAGATCTTTCTCCAATTGCTCTTCACCAAGCACAATGCCTCATAATTACCTCTGGCTCGTGATTAAACTCAACTAACTACAGAATTTTCATTCTTTAAATGCCAGCAGTACCCTAACTTCCTACATTCAACATGTAGTCAAATGAGAAACCAGGAGTAGACCTGGGACCCCAAGCCAGGCATTAAACTCTAATAAGAACTCACATGAAATACAAATATCAAAGAATAACACTCGTAAACGACCCAAACAGACATTTCTCAAAAGAAGACATACAAATGGCCATTGGGCACATGAAAAAATGTTCAGCATCGCTAATCATCAAGGAAATGCAAATTAGAACGACAATGAGATATCACCTTACTTCACTTAGAATGGCTGTTATCAAAAAGACAGAAAATAACAAACACTGGCAAGGAAGCAGAGCAAAGGGAACCCTCCTACATTGTTGGTGGGAATGTAAATTGGTGCAACCATTGTGGAACATACTATGGAGGTTCCTCAGAGAACTAAAAATTGAACTATCCAATGATCCAGCTATCCCACTACTGGGTACATACCCAAAGGAAATGAAATCAAAATATACAAGAGACACCTGCACTCCCATGTTTTTTGTAACACTATTCACAATAGCCAAGAGATAAAATCAACCTAAATGCTCATTGAGACCATCATGGTAAGTGAAGTAAGCCAGGAACAGAAAGACAAACACCACATGATATCACTCATATGTGCAAGCAGGAGAAAAAAAAAAAAAAGTGGTTCTCATAGAAGTAGAGAGTAGAATAATGGTCAGCAGAGGCCAGGAGAGGAAGGGAGGTGTGGGGGGAGGGGAAGCGGTGGATTAACAGGCACAAAGCTGTGCTGTCTACCCTAAGTGAATCGACGTATGGTATATGTGTATACTGAAACAACACACTGTACCCCACAAATAAATGTTAAAGTAAAAAATAAACACAAAAACAAGAAAACAAAGGATAGCAGTCTTGTCATTAACACAAGAAAAACAAAAATTATTAATACTAATACAGCTTAGAAGATGCATTGGCCCAAATAAAGCATCATCCAAAAGTGCTATAAGGCATTTTTGACCCTTCTAGAAAGTTAAGAGCTAGAAGAGATCTTAGAGATTATTTTAGTGAATCTATACTATCAATGTGTAAATGAAGCAACTGATTTGACCTTAGAAAATTATGTACCCAAAACTATTGCTGTAAACTATTGCTTTGTACAGAAAAGACTAGGGGGCCCAGGAAGAGATCTGTCACAAAGCTGGATTCACTGCATAGGGCCTTTGCTAGAGCAAGAAAATTATGTACCCAAAACTATTGCTGTAAACTATTGCTTTGTACAGAAAAGACTGGGGGGCCCAGGAAGAGATCTGTCACAAAGCTGGATTCACTGCATAGGGCCTTTGCTAGAGCAATGCCAATTGGAAACATGGGGTCAGAGTTGCAGCAGAGTAACGCCGTCAGTGTCATGCCTAGTGGAGCTGTGAGAGCAGGACCACCATGGAGACACCAGACTTGTGGAGCTAGCAGTGTTGCAACAGCAGCCTGTGAGAGCTAATCCATCACCTGAGATCAGAAGTGGAGCTGCCTGATGACATGGGGACCCAACCCCCACACCAGCGTGGAGTCAAGGTACATGATTCATCTGCTGTGAGATTTAACACCTGCCCTGCTGGGTTTCAGACTTGCTTAGGACCCATCACACCTTTATTTTGGCCTACTTCTCCCTTTTTGAATAGGAATATTCTTGTCCCACCATTGTATCTTGGAAGTAGATAACTTGGTTTTGATTTTACACATGGGACTTTGAACTTTGGACTTTTGAGTTGAAACAAGTTAAGACTTTGGGGACAAAATGAATGTATTTGTATGTGAAAAGAACATGAGTTTTAGGCAGTCAGGGATGGAGTGCTGCAGACTGGATAACCCTCCCAACCTCACTGAAGCTTAACTGTAACTGTGGAGGGTGGGAAGTCCTAATATGGTAATTGAAAGGTGGGGCCTTGAAGATGTGATTAGATTCTAAGACCATGCCATAGCAAATGGATTAATAATGTTGGTTCTGAGGGCTTTAAAAGAAGAGTGAATGAGGAGGTTAGTCTCTCTCTCTCTCTCTCTCTCTGTGTTCTGCCATTTTTACAATATGATACTCTGCTGTCCCTGTTGCTACCACCAAGGCCTTCACCAGCTGTGTTCCCTGGATTTTGAACTTCCCAGCCTTTGAAACTGTAAGCAATAAATTCCATATTCTTATAAATTACCCAGTTCTGTGTACTTTGTTATAAGCAACAGAAACAAACTAATACAACTATATTGCAAGCAAGAGGTAAAAAAACAATTAAAGCACAGATCTCTTGCTTTACTAATACCCAACACAATGTTCTTCTGAATACTCTGAGTTCCCAAACTTCTATTTCTTTTCAATCAACCCCCAGGTTAGTAAAAACAAGTACTGCCAAATATCCATATTTACATAAATCGTATAAGACAAACAAAAGCTTTTTCTAAACAGAGACACCTGTAGTATCTAGTGTGATGGAATACATAATGACTACTGGTGGTATATGAATTTCAATTTACATGTTAATAGGTAAGTATTTAATGTGCATTTGAAAAATATAATATGCATCAACCTATAATTTTATAGTTTAAGACTTAGTTAAACTGATTTAAAATCAGTTTCAAAAAGTATGTAAATATAGATTAGGATATGGCAAAAGTAATGAAAGAGGTAAGTCAATTAATGGCAGAGGTTTGGGAATTACTATCCGAAAGTAGAATACATTGGACATTATTACTATCCTAAATTAGAATATATTGGACATATAAAATTGAGGAGAATGGTTATTTGCTAAAAGTTGCCCCAGTGTTAGGGTTTCCTAAGTAGAATAATTTAGAGTAAATGATAAAGTACCTCACTAAAATATAAAATGAGCTGGAATTCTCCATGATATCTACCCTGTAAAATATCTTCAAAGTAAGTTCTTGTACATTGCTTTATTGCTATATTGATTTCAATAACTGATTAAAAAGAACTTCTTTCATTGGTGTAGATTTCTCATAACTAAAATGCAGTTGGAGCAAATTGAACACTGACAATTTTCAGAATCAAGTGAAAACACACAATTTTACAGTCTGAGATAGGAAAATCAGAATAATCCACTAAAGACATTTCTTCAACATTTTTTTTCCACAGTGCTAAGAAAAATCTACTTAATAGCAGTTAGATNACATTTCTTCAACATTTTTTTTCCACAGTGCTAAGAAAAATCTACTTAATAGCAGTTAGATTTTATTTTTAAATTTACTTGATTCATAGTAGAAGGCTGGTGGGCAAATCTGTAAATGACTTTGTCAAAAAATAAAGCAAAGAGATTGTAAAACACTTCTGAGACACTTATCTCACAAACAGTAATAGAATGGTGATCAAAGAGAAATCATTAGAAATTGTATTCAGTAGAGATTTAGTGGGCAACACCAGACCTAAATTCAGTCAAATTAAGGTGTTTGAAGGCATTCTAATTTCAAGGAGAATTTGATGACAAATGAGAAATTCTATTTTCAATAAGAACACATGGCAATTAACGATATTGACAGGAAGAAAGTCAGAATGCTAAGGCTGAGACTCTTATTACCAACTAGGAAAAATTTAAATCCTCACCTTGGTATGCTGGTGGCAAGAGCAAAATATGACCTCAGAGTCCATTATCAAAAACCGTCTGACCTCAGAACATCGCATCTAAAGTTCTAGAATACTGTTAAGTGGATAATTCTGCCTGAGTGGGTGTTGGGAAAGTACTCATTTTATGCAGTCTCTCAAACTAAAAGCTGTCTTGTGGCTGCTGTGAGAAATTATTATTGCATTTATAGATAAACTCTGCGGTTATCAGTTACACATTTCAGCAATAATGGTAATGAACAACTTACTTTTCACAGTTCTGTAATAAGCTTTTATTATATCATATAGATGTTTTATGCTTCCGGTTTATGTCTATGTTCATATATATGAGACACGAACATAAAACTTGTTTTTGTGTGGGTGTGTGTGTACGTGTAAGATGTTTAAAAGGTAGATTGCTCTGTAGTATATAATATGCATTCTGAGGCATCATCTACCAAAATCTGAAGTATATTTCCTATATTTACATTTAAACAATGCCAAAGCATAGTTACATTTCATCTCACATGGCTTAAGATAAACTACATTTACCTGAAGAGAGACAATAATTGACATTATCTAAAATAGTAGTGGAAATTCAATCTGTTGATATCTGTATGAATGGTGAAGATTCCAGGAATCTGTGGCTCTCGTCTATGGCATCTGTGAGCATATCCCAAATATCCCTGAGATGTCTGGAATTAAACACGTCTCATTCAAAACTTTGGGTTCTCTCGTCAGTTTTCATTCGGGACTACATGGCATTTTCTTCCTGGAACAGTAGTAAAAATAACCAACAAAGCCAGTAAACTAAGTCCAAGGTCAACTACTAGGTATGTCAGGGATTACCTGTCGGGCCTTAAAAACTAATGCCACCTTAAGTGACATTACAAGTGGTGAAATTATGGGCCCACAAGAGCATATTAACGTGGCAGCCTAAGATGGCACCAGGAGGAAGTAGGGTGGGAGTGTCTGCGGG
>NW_007732886.1:65434-66257 GCF_000696425.1 Galeopterus variegatus | reverse complement strand
ACCTTTAAGCTGACTGGAGGATGTAAAAACCTCCCTTCCCCATTTGCCTTTAAAAGCAAGTACTTGTGTGATAATAAACAAAACTGCTCGACAAACCCCCCGCCACGTCTGAGTGTCCTTTAATGGGCTGGTTGGGGCCGGTGGCTGTGCTCACCTCTCTTCACGGCTCTCTTCCCCCATCTCCTTCCAACGGGGACCAAAGGGAAAGAGGAATCCCGGCAATCTGCTCGCTCACCAAAAGGGACACCTAGGGAAAGACTGATAACTACGCTAGGGCTGCTCGGGTCGGCTGGCGGCTGACCCGACAGAGTGGTGCCCCGTGTGAGGAGATTTTTAAAACTTGTGGGTAAAAGGCGAGCAATTGAGGCCCCCAGCTGCTCAGTCCTGAAAGAAGGTCGACGAAGGGTGACCAACCAATGGAGTGGCCCCCGCAACTGTGGTAGTCGCCGTGAAGCAATCTGCCTGCATGTCAGGGTGAGCACCATAACAGGGGGAAGTCCCTACACTTCTCTGCCCTGTTGCTTCCCTTTGTCCCTTCCTCGAAGGGCAACATGGGAGGTGTGTGTGGAAAGAGTGACGAGACAGCCTGCAAAGCTCTAAAGTACATGTTAAAAAGCAAAGACCTAGAAATATCTGACTCCATGGCCACCAATGCCTGGTGTCACGTGGTGCAGGTGGCCCCTTGGGCACCTTCGTCCAACTTGTTCTTGTATGAGACTTGGGACCGGGTTGAGACCCTGGCCAGAAAGAATGAGATTAGTCATGGGCTAGACCCCCACTTAGGGTTCTACCCAACCATCTCTGCCCTAAAGCTTTGCTTCCG
>NW_007732886.1:61231-64434 GCF_000696425.1 Galeopterus variegatus | reverse complement strand
ACCTTGCCCCCGATGTAAAAAAGGATTACTTTGGAAAAAGGACTGTAGGTTCAAATTTGACAAAGCCCCCAGTGGAAATAGGCCGGCCGCTTGGTACCCTCAGGAAGCTCATGACCTTAAAGAGCTGAAAAAGACTGTCACAGAGGATGGGTCCAATTCCCCATGGGCAGAAACCATCCTCCAGGGCTTAGCGCACCAACCTTTCACAACCCAAGATTGGAAAATGCTCTGTAAGGCTGTCCTCCCTCCAAACTTGTTTATCAAGTTCTGCGCCTTCTTTAAAGAAGAGTGCCATGTGCAGGCAGAGATAAATCAGGCAGTAGCATTGCCCAATGCCACTCTGCTAGGTGTAAACACTAGCCAATGTATACGTAACCACAATAAAACCAACCCTGGACTCACCTTCCTGTGGGTCCTTGGCAAAGGTTCCTGTGTAGGTGCCAACAAACCCTTTTGCAGCACTGTGGAAAATCTCACTGCCCCCAAAACCTGAAATAAGAGGACCCGAAACAAGCGGGCTGCAGGGGCAGCTGTGGTGGCCATCAACTCCCTCTTGGGAGTTATTGGAGCGGGTACCGGGACCACCAGAATAGACTTGGCACATCAACCTGTAGCTTCCCTTATGGAGGCAGTGGACATAGATCTTCGCTGCTTGGAGGTGTCCGTATCACATTTAAAAAAATTGCTAACATCACTTTCTGAATTTGTTTTACAGAATTGACGCGGACTAGACCTGTTGTTCTTACAGCAAGGAGGATTATGGGCTGCCCTCAAAGAAGAGTGATGCTTCTATGCCGACCACTCTGGAGTGGTCAAAGATTCCCTAGCTAAGCTTAGAGAGGGCTAGAAAAGTGCAAAAAACGAGCGAGAAGCCAACAGTAATTGGTTCTAAAGCTGGCTTTCAAGTTCCCCGTGGCTCACCACCCTGCTGTCCTCCCTGGCAGGCCCCCTGGCCATTTTCCTTGTCTTAGTCATCTTGGGGCCTTACACCATTCGCCAGGTTGTGTCCCTTATAAGGCGCAATACCACTTCTCTCGTAATGCTCACCCAGGTGGTAGAGGAAGTGGCCCATAATGAAAGCCCTGATAGCCCTTGGGTCAGTATAGCCCTTCAAGAAATCAATGCCAATCTCTAAGGCTCCACCCCACCCCTGCTTGGCTGGATAGTCAATGACGGGTAAGATTTCCAGAAGGAAACAACCTAAGATAGGCACAGCCACCAGAGGGAATGGAGGCGAGGCTGGGAAGGTTAGCCGCCTCCAGCTGCCTTATTAATACAAAAAGGGGGAATTGTCAGACCTTAAAAACTAACACCACTTTAAGTGACATTACAAGTGGCGCCATTATGGGCCCACAAGGGCGTATTAACATGGCAGCCTAAGATGGTGCCAGGAGGAAGTAGGGTGGGAGTGTCTGCGGGAACCTTGCCTTAGCCCTTATTGGCGAAATATGCACTTCCGTGCACGTGAACACTGTGTGATTGCAATAGCTAGGCATTGAGACAGAATGATGCTCTCATAGCCTTTAAGCTGATTGGAAGATGTAAAACCCTCCCTTCCGCATTTGCCTTTAAAAGCAAGTGCTTGTGTTATAATAAACGGAACTGCTCGACAGAACCCCCGCTGCATCTGAGTTTCCTTTAATGGGCTGGTTGGGGCCGGTGGCTGTGCTCACCTCTCTTTGCGGCTCTCTTCCCCCGTCTCCTTCCAACGGGGACTGGAGGGAAAGAGGAATCCAGGCAATTCGCCTGCCCAGCAAAAGGGACACCTAGGGAGAGACTGATAACGAGGCTAGGGCTGTTTGGGTTGTCTGGCAGCAAACCCGACAATTACCAAAGTACAGGGATGAATAAGAAGTAATACAGACACACATGAACATTTCAAGAATCAGCATTATAAAGAACAATCGGTTTGCTTTCATTTATGTAATCACAAGTCTCTTGCATCCATTCCTATGCAGAAATTATGCGACCTTCAACCTTTGAGAAGTCTTACATATTTTATTACTTGTTATATTTAAATTATTAAAATGCATTTTATTAGTACTTTTTGAGAGATCTCTACCTTCTAGGGAAATATTTGCAATATTATATTTTTCTAAACTGACCAATTCATTAATGACAAATCGGATTAAAAACAATAACAAAATTGAGAAATATTAATGACAAAACGTACAAACAAAGATACAATGGTATTTTACTTTGCCATAGAAAGAATGAGACCAATGATACATTCAACATCACAGATAAATCCCCCCCAAAATTGGCTGAGTAAAGGAAGACTTACACTGTAGAGTCCATACTATGTGATTCCATGCATATGAATTTCTAGACCAGGCAAAATTAATCTGTGGTGTAAAAGCATCAAAGTCAGGACTGCATTTGGGAGGATGATACTGACAGTTGAAGGGCATAGGGTGATTTTTCTGGAGTGATGGCAATCTGAATTTGGATAGGGTCTTGTTTACACAGCTGTATTCATTTGTCTAAACCCAGCAAATACGCAGTTAAGATGTGATATTTCATTGTACGTAAATTTAACCTCAAGAAATCTCTATACCAATATTTACTCTAGTTGGTGCTTTGAATATTTTAATATTTATGGGAAGTTTACTGATTTTGCAATTTGCTTTGAAACCCATCAAAAATAAGGTAGAATAATATAAGGATAAAAGCCTAGATAGATAGATAGGTATATGGTAAAGCAAGTATACCGTCTAATGTTAATAGCAGAAAATAGGTGGTTGGATATAATCATACACTGTAAGGTTCTGTCAACTTTGCTGTTTGTTTAAATACTTTCCTAATAAAATTTTGAGGAAAAATGTACTATTTCATCCACAGATAGAATAATGGAAAGGTAACACCACTGCTAGGACATTTTTAAAAAATTATGACAACAAATCCCCACTAATCTTAAAATCATTTAGGGTGTTTTACCTAAATATGGACAATGTTGTATGGATGGTACTACACATTATTCATTAAAGTTGGTTTCATAATGACACAATGAAAAACTCCTGCTTTCCTCATGAAACACCACACTTACCAATGAGGTTTTAGAAATCATTTGAATTCAGTAATAACATACTCAAAAGAGAGTTTAAGGCACCCAATGATTTCTGTAAAATAAACCATGAACAGTATTTTTGTGGTACTTTTCCATGCATCTTTGGTCACATTTTCAGTGAAAAAATGTTCATACA
>NW_007732886.1:56391-60708 GCF_000696425.1 Galeopterus variegatus | reverse complement strand
CTTAAAATCATTTAGGGTGTTTTACCTAAATATGGACAATGTTGTATGGATGGTACTACACATTATTCATTAAAGTTGGTTTCATAATGACACAATGAAAAACTCCTGCTTTCCTCATGAAACACCACACTTACCAATGAGGTTTTAGAAATCATTTGAATTCAGTAATAACATACTCAAAAGAGAGTTTAAGGCACCCAATGATTTCTGTAAAATAAACCATGAACAGTATTTTTGTGGTACTTTTCCATGCACCTTTGGTCACATTTTCAGTGAAAAAATGTTCATACAAAAACTACTTTTTTCTTTTATGTTAAAAGTAAGCTTTGAACTTAATTAAAATATAATCATAATCTTTTGCATTTAGGGAAAAAGCCTTTTAAGACTCAAGAATATTTTTGAGAACTCCTCTCTTCTAGTCATTTGAGAACATACAATAAGCTATTGTCAATTATAGATGTCTACAACTAATGTACACCACTAGAACTTATTTTTTGTATTTAGCTGTAATTTTGTTCTCCACAAAAAACTGATAGTTTTGCGAGGATGAATATGCTGATTACACTGATTTGATCATCATACATTGTATACATGTATTGAAATATAACTCTGTACCTCATAAATATGTACAGTCAGTACATGTCATTAAAAATAAATTCCTTTAAAAAAATAAAAAAGAATGAAAAAAGAATATTTTTGAGGAGTGCTAAGAAGTGCCTATAAAGAAAATCAGTAAAATACTTTTTTAAAAAAATTTTTTCCTTTTTGTCTTTTTTCGTGACCGGCAACGTGATTGCAACGCTCAGTGTGTCGCGCCCACACCGTGCTCAACCAGTGAGCAGACCGGTCTCTATATGGGATCCGAACCCTCGGCGGGAGCGCCGCCCCACTCCCAAGCGCCGCACTCTACCGAGTGCGCCACTGGGCCGGCCCAGTAAAATACTTTTAAATAAACAGCCCCAAGGCACATTGCCTCATTAAGGTATTTGTCACTTTAACTATTTTGAGAAAATTAATGTCTTAGGTAACATGATTTAGCTAATTTCACATGAGAAGATATCTCATAGCGTTCAAATTTCAGGAATCTTTACTTGTTTGTTCCTATTTTTAGTAATTGAATAGCTGCAAAATGATTTTACATATACAANTTCAATACATATATACTACCTATTAAGTAGTGCCTGACTAATTAGTTCTTTTAGTTTATTTATGAGTTCAGTTAACAAAGATTTATTAGCAGTTGCAATATGTCAGGCCCTGTACTAAGAAGAGTATACCGGTTAATATTATGTTTTTCAGGTTTGCAAAAGTGTTGCCAGTCCTTCTCATAATGAACACATAAATGAAGAAGGATTAATGGAAATGAGACTAGATAAGAACATCTAGGCAACTTTCCAAACATGGCCAGAAATTTAGCTTTTAGAGTTCTAGAAGAAAAGCCATAAGCTGAGCTCGGTTTATGTTGTGTCCATTGGTGATGCCAAGATAGCATCTGTCCATTTGATTACTGAGCTTTGAGCCAAAGGAGAAAGCTTAAAGATGGCTTTCCTCATTTCAGTATGGCATATATACCATAACTCCAGAATGAAGTGTAACATTTACATGTACCTGTGCTGATGCACTTCAGGAACCAAGACTATTTAATCTACAAAAAAACAAAAAACAAAAAATAACTCATATTCTATATATTTAATGAAGGATTAGATTGAATCATGAGAAATTTTATGTGTAGGTAAAAAGTGTTTACATACTGTCAGTTTCATGTGTTTTGACTAAATATTATTTTAATAAAGCAAGTCTCCATTTTTTCATCTAACCTGTTCCAGTCCCTCAATTGGCTTACTGAAAGCATTAAATGAGATGGCAAATCTGAAAGTACTGGGTAAACTATAAATATATGTATAGACCATACAACCTGAGCTTGGGAAGAGGCAAAACATGTGGCCCAGGTGTAGGCACAAAATTAGAGTGCATTATTCTAATGGCAGGTGAGTGTGGACTAAAGTTTAAAGTCATTTGTAAATTCAAAATCAGTCCACAGAAGACAAAATGGGAACTATATGGATTATGATCAGATTCCAACTGAGTCTAATTTCTGTCTGAGAAAGGTTATGGCAGCCAATAGTGGAGATCTAGTCAGGTAGGAAGTTAGTGTCCTAGAAACCAATAGGAAGTCCCAGGTGTAGAAACACCAGCATGCAGAGGAACCCAGACATAAAGGAACTGGAGTACGGTGTAGAGAATTGCTGTAGGGAACTAAGGTTAAGAATTATAACAATTTTAAATCAGGAAGTGTGATGCTTCCAATTTGGTACCAATAAAGGAACTGGAGTACGGTGTAGAGAATTGCTGTAGGGAACTAAGGTTAAGAATTATAACGATTTTAAATCAGGAAGTGTGATGCTTCCAATTTGGTACCAGCATAAAAACAGAAACATAGACCAATGGTACAGAATAGACAGCCCAGAAATAAATTCAAACTTATACATTCAGTTAATTTCAACAAGGGCACCAAGAGAACACATGGGGAAAGATGGTCTCTTCAATAAACGATGCTGGGAAAACTGGATTTCCACATGCAAAAGAGTGAAATTGGACTTGTATCATACACTACACGCAAACATTAACTTAAAATGGATAAAAGACCTAAATGTAAGACTTGAAACCATAAAATTTCCGGAAAAAAATATAAGGGAAAAAGCTCCTTGACCTGGCCCTGGCAATAATTTATTGGATATCATACCAAAAGCTCAGGCTACAAAAGCAAAAATAAATAAATGAGACCATATCAAACGAAAAAGCTCTGCACAGCAAAGGAAACAGTCAACAAAATGAAAAAGCAACCTACAAACTGGGAAAAAATATTTGCAAACCACATATCTGATAAGAAGTTAATATCCAAAATTTATAAGGAACTCCTACAAGTCAATAGTAGAAAAACAAATAGCTGATTAAAAAATGGACAAAGGACCTGAACAGACATTTGTTCAAAGAAGACATACAAATCGCCAACAGGTATATGAAAAGGTGTTCAGCATCACTAATCATCAGAGAAATGCAATTTAAAACTACTCTGAGATATCACACAATATACAGAGATAAGAGATAAAACAGTGGTTACGAGGGTCGGGGCTGGGGAAGAGAAAATGCGGGATATAGTTGAAAGGATACAAAGTAGCAGATATGTAGGATGAATAAGTCTAGAGATCTAATATACAACATGAGGATTAAAGTAAATAAAATTGTATTATAGATCTTTGTTATATATGCAGATTTTAACTGCTCTTGTCACACACACAAAGTAACTGTGAGATGATGGGTATGTCAATTTGCTTCACAATAGGAACCACTTTACTATCTATATGTGTCCCATAATATCATATTGTAAACCTCAAATATATAAAATACAATTTATTTTAAAATAAATTAAATGTGAATATGATTTTAGAAAGAATTATAATGATAGGTTTATTGAGTGCTAACTACACAGGATGCTATGCTAACGTCCTCCATACCCATTATTTAATTTGAATTGGCAAGTCTAATGAGGTATGTGTTATGATATCCACTATACAGATGGAAAACTGAGGTTCAAAGCATTTAAGTCATTTGACAAAACTTGTATAACAAATAAATGGCTGAGTTGATGTTTGAATCCAGGTTATTGCCATGCAAAGCTAGTAATCTTTCTCTGGATAGTTTTTATGAGAAACTATCCAGTTACTAGTGAAAAAAGGCAAGTGCTCTCTGTTCTTCAGTAACTGTCACATAAAGTTAGACTCCAGCTACAGGAAACCAGAGCGACAAGATTAGAAGAATACAAACAGTAAGACTTACTTGGTGCTTCCCAGAAGAGATGCTTCCGGTTAGACTCTGCACTGGCCTTGCCAAGTTCTCAGAGTACCAGGGAGAAGCTAAATAGGTTTTAGTAGGCAGAGCTGGAGGACAGCAAGTGAAGACACTGCCTAGGTACAATGAGTGGGAGGTACACTAAAAGCACCTATGCTAGTAAATACACTGAAGGAACTTAAGGAGGTAGTGTTGGGAATTATTCCTTATAATGTTGACCACAGAAGAAGGGGCGTGCAGTGTTAGCAAAGTTATAAGCCCTGGAGCCAGACCGAATTGGATTCCACTCAAGTTATCCACGACTGCTTCTTCTACAGATGACTTTTGGAAGTTCTTTCACCTCTCAGAGCCTCAGATTTCTCACTTGTCATCTGGGAGTAATAACAGTATCTACCTCATGGGTTACGAGCCTTAAATGAGATAATGCATGCATTTCACTTAGAATGTGTATGACTACAATGTTAGCAG
>NW_007732886.1:54418-56043 GCF_000696425.1 Galeopterus variegatus | reverse complement strand
TGTTTTGGGGAGACTAACCTTGGCACAAACTTAGAGGGAAGCTGGCCCAGGACAGGAGAAGACCATGCAGAGCTGCAGGAGGGTAACTGCAATGGCATGTCTGTGGTTCATTCTATGATTATTCGTGCATAGGTGAGAGAGGCTGGCACAAAGAAATGGGGTTGAGGCCAGCACAATGATACTGTGGGAGGCTCTGTACCTCCTTAAGCCTCAATTTATTTATTTTTTAAGAGGGATACTAATATTTCTTCATAGCATATTATAAGAATTGCAACCAAATACAATTGTGTTAAGTACACTGTCTAAATTGAAAGAATATATAAGCTAGCTTTATATTATTACTACCGAAGAGCACCAAAAAAGTATGAAATAAAAATTTTCCTCATGAAACTGAAAACATAGAAAAACTTCACATAAAATAATTAGACTTCCTGAAAGATGGTGCATTTAGTAAGTAGCTTGTTTCAAAGAAAAATGAACCCTGTGGTGAAGTTTTTATAATCTATATGATTAATATACATATTTTATTCCTTCTTTTTTATATGCTTATATAAAACTACTTGTTTTATTGACCAAAGTGTTTAAAACCTATATTTTNTTTTATATGCTTATATAAAACTACTTGTTTTATTGACCAAAGTGTTTAAAACCTATATTTTCCTTGTAATAGAGATGCATGGATCAATATGCTCTTATAAGAAATTTATTTGTGTACAAGTGACTGAATGATTTCATAGAATAGAACTCTGGTCTTTATTGCATTTTTTTTTTTTTTTCTATTTGGCTCTAGAAGCTCACAACTGCAAACTTCTATAAGATGCAAGAAGAATATTATAAAGTTAAGTTGTGTTTCCAAATGAAATTCTTTCAGCTTTATTGAATCTGAGATCTCTCAAAATAATAAAATCTAGCCTAATGGCACCATTTCCAAAAGATACTCCATGGCCTTGCCATTAATGCCTAGACTGAAAGTTAAACTGCTAAGTCATTCCTTTGGTTAAAAGTCCTTCAGTGCCTCCCATGATCTTCATGAGAAAGACTCCTAAGGCATACAGGAAGCTTCATGAAACTGCAAACTTCCTATCTCTTCAGCTTCAAACCCTGCATGCCTCCACTGCCTCCAGCACCAACTCCGTTTCCCACACACATACCTTAATCTTCAGCAATATCAAACTATTTACTGTTCGCCAATAAAACAGTCTTTTTAAAAACACATATGTTTCTTCTGCCTTAACTCTCTTCTCAAGATGGAACTTCTCATTTTTATTTGTCATTTAAGCCATGGTTCAAGTGTGAAGTTCTCTGGAAAGCTTTTTCCTGGTCCCCAATGCCTTGCACCCTCTGCCACACAATGCTACTTGCCCTCTGTTTACCCACCTGACTCTTGACTAGAATACGGGCATATTGTGCCCTTTAACTCCACATTCCTGAAACCAGAAGTTCTTTGCATATTTAGGAAGTCAATGAAAATTTTTTGAATGAACAAATGAATAAATGTCACTGTTACTGCTATTCTGATTCTCAATTAATATTCTATTTTTGATAGAGTTGCTTCACTTTATTCTTTTGACTTTGAATCCCATATACTCTAGGTTACTGAGATTCTGCCTTGGTCTTAGCAACTC
>NW_007732886.1:51538-53747 GCF_000696425.1 Galeopterus variegatus | reverse complement strand
GCCTGTATGGCCACCCATAATCAGTGCCCATAGATTTAAGATATTAAGTCTGTTTACTGGATTGGACATCTTCCCAGTATCTGCTTCTGGATATGCCTATCTCCTCCCCTCCTGGCTTCTCTCTCTGCACCTGTGTCACCGTAGGGTTTGGATTTACATCTGTTTCCAGGGCCTTTTCAGTTCAAGTGATTTCGTGGAAAATTGAACTATGCTTATCCACATCCTAAGAAATGACTTGCAGCAGCTTTTACGTTGCATCTAGCAGCCATATTGTTCTTGAATAATTTGATTTTATGCAATAGAACATTCTGATTTCTTCCATCTTCTAAGGGAACTATTCATGATTTAAAAGTTTTATCATATTTATCCATCTTTTGGCCAGGTCGCAGAAAAACCTAGACATGAGTCACTTTTATGAAAAGTGCTTTAAACTATTTTAGATGGTACTTAGATGATCTTTACAATGTTTTTTCAAGCAGGATAAGAGATAAGATAGTTACATTTTATCAACATTTTATGGACGGTAAAATGTAATGGGAAATCCAATGTCGTATTTTCATCATTTATGTGTCTAATTATTGATGATGATGGTAATTAAATGTAGATCCTTAGACTCTCACTTTTTATCTCTCTCTTTGGATTATACAAGTCTATTTAGTGATGATTGCCCATGTGGACATTTGTTGGGAAATTCTGGGTACTCCCTAGAATTGCCTTAGATTAATAGAGCACATATGAGTTGTTATGGTATTTTCAAATGTAATGGTAATTTCAAATAATTTTGTATTTAAAGCATTTTAATAAACCTGAAACAGAGGTGTTCTTGAAATCTCAGTATTCATTTCTAAAAAGCTAGAGAAAAATGTAGAAAGGCATAATTATCTGAAAGAATTCACTAGTATTTTCATTTCCATGACCCTTTAAAAAGCTCTGGAAAGGCTCTGTTTGATTCTGACTATGTTCTTTCATCCTTAATGCTCACCTCTGAATAACATACAGACTCCAGAGAGCCAGATATTCAAGTGCATTTCCAGGACCTTGTAGAATAAAACTGTCAGGGACTGCTTTGTGAAGGCTTTGCTACTGTCTAGTATGAAATGGTATTGGGACTTCCTCAAATAGATTCCCCTGCTGTGACACACAGCTGGGCAGCAACTCACAGCACATCAGAGACAGGCCAGGACCAGACATGAAATAGATGCAGTGGCTTTGTTATAAATATGACAGACTTCAGGGTCAATGCTCCTGTCAGGAGGGAATGCACACTGTTTTTCAAAGGAGCTCCAGGACATGCAAAGAAACCTAACACTGTGTGGGTGTTTCTTTCTTCTTGACTCTAAATATTGACTAATAGAAAGTACACTTACAACAAAGAAAGTACATTTCAACACCCTGAAACTACTAAACACTATTAAGACTATTAAATTGGACAAGAATATGTTAACAATGCTAGTTAAACAAATGTGCTAAAGCAACTGTCTGGGGAGCCATTTATAAGAGCGGGTTCTTTCCATTCTCAAATGACTGAGAAGTCATTTAAAGTAGGAGACAGTACACAGTCGTTTGCAGCAGGATTGTAGAGTAGTTAAGGCCCAGGAGTCAGAAACAAGACCAAGGTTATAAACCTCTTTCCAGTATTTGATAATTCATTGACTTTGGAACTATGTTTCCTCATTTTTAAAACAGGAATATAATACAACTCTGTAGTACTATGATCAATATCAAATAAGATAAAACATGACAAGTCTTAAGCTGGGTGCCTACTTCTTAGTAAGGGTCAATAATTACTGACTATTTGGAATCATTATTATTAATATGGGTGTACCTGATAAAAAGGAAAGTCCTGGTAAGATAAGAGACCTTAGAACTATCACAGCCTAGGGAAGAGCATACTGACTTTGAACCAGCTGCATCTGGATAAAAAAGCCAAATCCACTAAATTTCTAGCTGAATGATCTTAGCACTTTATTTAGCCTCTCATAGCCTCAATTTCTAACCATATAAATGAGAATAATACCTTCTTCTGAGAGTTGTGGTAAATATGAAATAAGGTCACACATAGCAAATGCCTACTGCTGTAGCTGGCTAGCCCCTTTTGCCTCCATTGGAAATATGTGGCTATGATCTTTGTCCATCATTTCAGTTGGACAGGATGAAAAGAGCCAACATTTTTCTTCCATGAATCTTGTGAACTTTTAACTGTATTTGC
>NW_007732886.1:24773-51445 GCF_000696425.1 Galeopterus variegatus | reverse complement strand
AGCCTCTCATAGCCTCAATTTCTAACCATATAAATGAGAATAATACCTTCTTCTGAGAGTTTTGGTAAATATGAAATAAGGTCACACATAGCAAATGCCTACTGCTGTAGTTGGCTAGCCCCTTTTGCCTCCATTGGAAATATGTGGCTACGATCTTTGTCCATCATTTCAGTTGGGCAGGATGAAAAGAGCCAACATTTTTCTTCCATGAATCTTGTGAACTTTTAACTGTATTTGCTGCAATATACTGAGCAACAACAGAGCTGACAGAAACCAAAATCTATAGGTGACAGATTGGTATGGAGAGACCAAATTTGTCAATTAATTGGTCAAATTATTGAGAATAGATGATTTACAAAGATTAGAAGAGATAGAAAAAAATTACAAAGAAACATAATTATAGATTTGAATACATAAAAAAATTAAAAATCAGATCCTGAAAATATGTTACCAAAATAAAAAAGGCATGTGGAATAAAATGTTATATTTATAGCAGACATGAGAGATCAAGTGTTATCATCTTTTCTGTAGTATGTGCTCACATAAATTGTTAATCAATATACTAAGACCCTGATAAATAAATGGGCAGAAGCAATGATAGTTTACAGAAGAGAAAGTGCAACTATTGTAAAAACATAGAGCAAAATATTCAGAATTTTTATTAATTCAAGATACAAATTAAAATATTATAGCAAAAATCATTTGTTACTTATTTTAACATTTAATTCAATAATAATTATTCCTGATGATAATGCCCATGAACTCATTTAGGATATGCATACAAATTAAAATATTATAGCAAAAATCATTTGTTACTTATTTTAACATTTAATTCAATAAGAATTATTCCTGATGATAATGCCCATGAACTCATTTAGGATATGTTTGGGTCAAGCATATTACTCTCCCTTTATTCTTGAGCCATACTGTCCAAATAATTAAATTTAAATTAAATTAAATCAAAAATTCAGATCCTTAATCATTCTAAGTGCATTCTAAGCGCTCAATAGCTACGTGCAGCTGGTAGCTATTATATCAAACACTGTAGAGTTATAGAACATTTCACCATCGCAGAATGTTCTCTTGAGCAACAACTTTCTTAGAGTGTGGCTACTTCTTCTGGGAGGAAAACTCTCAACTCAAGGAACATGGGAAGTTATTAAACCATTTGGTAAACCTGGATTTCTGTGGGGTAATTCTTGATCTCACTGGATCATCTGTCCCATGCTCCAGGTGTTTTGATTATTATGTACTTTCCAGCTACTAAGAGATCAGGCAAGTATAGCAATGGCTAGAAAGAATCACTCATCAATCAACAGCACTGTTAGGAGTGAAGGACATACTTATTTAAGGTCTTTTTGAAAGCCCTATCTCAGGAGATGTACAAAAGCTGCTTATGAGAAATCCTGCCCTTGTAGACTTAATTCCCAAAATAGTAGATCCTAAGGCATTTCTGATTTGGGACAAAGTTGTAAAGCAACAACCCCATATACTTCTGGATCTCTCTGTATTTTTTCCACTCGTTTTAACCACAGTGTGCTTGGAGCCCTTAAGGAAGCCTCCAGTGATTCTGACTCCCATCACCACATCTTAGTCAACTTTTCCAAAGCTCAAAATTCATCCTGCCTCCTCTATCCTTCCATCTAGAATTCAAAATACATCTTCCTAGAATTCTATTCTCTCTAGGTAGTTTCATTAAGTAATTCATTTCTGTGCAATTAATGATTAATAATTATGGCATAATGAGAAGGCTCTAGAAATAAGAGGTACGGGGGTGGTAGTATTGCAAGACACTGAAACATTGAAAGAGAATAAAAAATGTAACAAGACCTAGATTTGGTTGTGCCTCTATTTCTTAGTAGCCACAGGCATTATTCAACTATCTCAAGCTGGGTTCTTCATATTAAAAATGGGAACAATACTTATATCACAGTTTTTGCAAAGATTAAAGGGAATAATAGATTTGGATATAAATACACTCCAACAAATTTTCCCAATGATGTCAAGCTAACATCTTCATCAATTTTATTTTATTCCTTTGTGAAAGCGTTGATGTCAGCTCAGGGCTTTTCTCAGCAGAAAAATTCAGATGTCCTTTAACACTGCCAGAATGTTATTTGTTAGTTCATCAAAGATAAAAGGATGACAGTAACAGCAAAATAATGGCTTGTTAAAAGTCTTTGTTAGGCCAGTCGACAAGCAAGAACTCCTTCTGTTTGTGAGCTATGTCATATTAGAGTTAATTTTCTTTAAATTTTGTAAATTTATACTATGTAATTATGCAATTTGCAAAAAAAAGTCTTTTGTGTTTTTAAAGCAGAAAATTTTAGATCCGAGGGTAATGCCACTACCTGATACAGAATTTGTAAAGAATATAGAGACAATGCATAAAATCTTCTTAGAAACATATTCTACAGAGTAATGAGTCATAAGACTTAATAAGGAGAGGAAAAGAGTGTGTATTTGGAGCTGTATTCATATTTGCCAGCCACTAAGGTGCCACTCATTGAAATATTCTGTCTATAAATAGACACAAATGACAGAATCACATATCTTTCAAAATGCAAAATGTTCTTCTCAGGGGTTCAATTAGTCACCGTAAAAACAGTCAGAGTAGCTATCGTACCAAGTTGAATAGGCCATAAAATTTTCTTCAAAATACTTTCATAATCTATTATCTCATTTCATACAATCAAAATCCCTGGGAAAACTCCTTGTCCCTTTCTAATCATATCAGTAATTACGAGTGAACTTGATTCACTGTACATATCAATGTGGTAGCCATGATTTGGGATAAAATATTCAAGAAGATCTAGGACTTCCAAGACCTCATCATATGTAAGATTCATTTAAGTCAAAATGCTGTGTTACAGATATAACAAAAGGCATGCTGGGCAGGGGCATGGCTGTAATTTGTAGATTGACTTATAAATTTCAAAGATTAGTAATGAATATTCAGATATGCTCTTTTCATTAAAATAAAGGCTCTAATATTCTCATGTGTCAGGACTATGAGATCGTATCCTAATCATATCTCCTGCATAATAAAGTTGCCTGTTTGCCTGCTGGTTTGAAAATTTCTTAAAGTTATGTGGCATTTACCATTTTATCTCCAGTGACCAGTGAACTGCCTAATACAATATATTAAAATCACTTTCTTAAAATGAATGAATTCTTGAATGACTTGTGGAGGCTAATTCTAGGTGTCAACTTAATTAGACGGAGGAATGCCGAGAAACCTGGTAAAGTAAAGCTGTCTTTCAGGGGTGTCCATGAGGGTGTTTACAGCAGAGATTAATATGAGAGCCTGAGTGGACTGGGTGGGAAAGACCCACCCTCAAGGTGGGTGGGAACCATCCAATACAGTGGGGACCCAGAGAGAACAAAAAACAGAGAAAAAAGGTAAATCTCTCTTTCTATCTGCTGGAGTTGGGATATACTCTTCTGTCTATGGACAACAGAGCTTGAGACTCTTCAGCTTTGGGGTTCCAGAACTTACACAAAGGACACCACTGGCTTCCCTAGTTTTGAGGCCTTCGGACTTAGACAGAACCACACTACCAGTATTCAGTATGCAGACAGCCTATTGTGAGACTTCTCTTCACAATCACGTGAACTAATTGCCCTAATAAATCCCTTCTCAATATTTATAACATATTCTATTGATTCTGTCTCTCTGGACAACCCTGACTAATACATGATTAAATGTATATACCTGCTGATGTCACTTACCGCCCCCCCCAGCCTATTGTGAGACTTCTCTTCACAATCACGTGAACTAATTGCCCTAATAAATCCCTTCTCGATATTTATAACATATCCTATTGATTCTGTCTCTCTGGACAACCCTGACTAATACATGATTAAATGTATATACCTGCTGATGTCACTTACCACCCCCCCAATACCTGCTGATGTCACTTACCGCCCCCCCCACCCGAAGACACTCCAAATAGCCCTAATCTTCCAAGGTAGGTAACAGTTGTCTCTAAAAAAAAAAAAAAAAAATCACTCATTTTTCTCTAAATCTCTAATGTTCTCCAAATCCCTGCTATCTTCTTTGAAGGGACCCGGTTGGAGATGCACACAGTATTTCATGTGCTGATGCTGTCTATGTTTAGCTCCACATGGTGGGTCTTTGATAGAGTAAGCGATCTCAGACTTAAAACCCATACCAGCCCAATTTTGTATTCTTTTTTTTTTTCCCCTTTTTTATCTTTTTTACTGACCGGTAACGGGATCGCAACCCTCGGTGTCGTGCCTGTACCGGGGACCGGCAACGGGATCACAAGGATCGCAACCCTCGGTGTTGCGCCTGCACCGCGCTCAGCCAGTGAGCGGGAACCGGTCTCCACATGGGATCCGAACCCTCAGCGGGAGCGCCGCCGCGCTCCCAAGCGGCGTACTCTCCAGTGCGCCACCGGGCCGGCCCCCAATTTTGTATTCTAATAACTTATTCAAACTGTCTGATCCCTGACTTCTTTGTCTCTAGAATGGGGATAGCAAATTCCTACTAAATGGGATAAGACTTGCAAAGCGCTTGGCACATAGCAGATGTTCTACACATGGTAGTAAGTATAGTGGGCTTAACTCTGGTCAATATGTGTTCCATAAAAGAGAGAAAATGTTTTAAATATTTTAACAACTAAAAACCTCGAGGAACTATAACTTGCATATGTATATACACACACACACACATATATGTACATACGCTTAATTATATAATGTACTTTACTGTATATATGCACACAACAGTATAGAATTGTATAAACCAGTAGTTGCAAATTTTTCTATAACATGTCAAACAGTAGGTATCTTAGACTTTGTGGGACATTTGGTCTCAGTTGCAGCTATTCAACTCTGCTGTTGTAGAGCTAAAGCAGCCCTAAATAACACATAAACAAATGAGCATGTCTGTGTTGTCATAAAACTTTATGGACACTGAAATTGGAATTCCATAGAATTTTCATATGTCGTAAAATATTCTTCTTTTGATTTTTTCCCTAGTCATTTTGAAATGTAAAATACATTCTTAGCTCACAGGCCATAATAAAACAGACAGCAGGCTGTATTTGTTCCCATAGCTGTAATTTGCCAACCTATGGTATAAACCAAGCCACGTATAATGAAATTTAGGGGTGATTTAGGGAATTTTCAAGTTAGTATTTACTACACAGATTTTCTACTTTATGTGCTGACTTAATAACTCAACTACCTTTTGAGATGTGAATTAACGCTTTTATTAGTAGTAACTTTGATTTACCTCAGTGCTCAACCCTTATTAGATCTTTATTTTTAGATGTCCATTCTCTTGGTGAGCTCATCCAGTGTTCTAACCTTAACATCATCTACAAGTTGATTAATCCCAAACTTATATATTCAGTCTGAACTCTCTTCCTAAATCCTAAACTCATATGTCAAAAACCCTACTCAACATCTCCACCTGGATGTCTAAAGTACATCTCAAATTGAACAAGTCCAAAACCAAATTCACAATCTTTGGGCTACACCTGTTCCTCTCATGGTTTTCTTTTTTAATCCAAATTTATGGCACTTCCTTCTTCTATTTGCTCAGGCAAAAAGAAATTTAGTCATTGTTGATTGTTTCCTTTCTCTTACAGCACACATCCATTCCACCTGCAAATACACTTGGCTCTATCTTGAATAGCATCATTTCATACCATCTACTGTTACCATTATCATAATCTCTCACCTGGACTATTGCAATAGGCTCCCAACTGGTCCTGCTGTTTCCCACCAGTCATCTACAATCTATACTCAATAGAAGATTCGGAGTGATTCGTTACAATCAAAGTTAGATCATGACACTCCTGTGTCCAAAACCCTCTGGTGGCTCTCAACTTCACTCAGAGAAAATGAAAATGGCAGAGTCCTTGCTGTGTCCTACAGGCACGATGTAAGAGGCCTGTATTCCTCTTTTTCTCTACTTCAACTCCCCCACACATGTCTGACCTCATCTTCCACAACTTTTCCCGCTTTTCACTTTGCTTCAGTCACATTGGTCTCCTTGCTATTCTTCAAGCATGACAGTCCCACCTCTGTCAGGAAAAGTCTACCTTTTGCTTGTAACATTGCTTTTTGCTAAAATGTTACTTTCTCAATGAGGCATTCCCTAATTATTGCATCCCACGTGTACACTCCCAGCACTTTTCTGCTTCGTTTTTCTCCATCACATCGTCACAATTTGACATATGTTGCACATATTAACTATTTAAATCACCCCACTAGATGCAATCTCCATGAAAGCACAGATTTTTAATCTGTTATTTTCACTGTGGTTCTCTTGAGTAGTAAAGAATGGTACCTGTCATAGTAGAAATTCAAAATACATTTGTTGAATAGTTGAACATCTTTTGGTGCTGCGATTGTGGGTGGCGTTTTTTTTTTTTTTTCTTTGTACAAGGTTGTATATCTTATAAACAAGAAAATAAAATCTAGAACAGACTTTAGATCAAGAGACACAAATGTTGGGCTCTAGCCCTGGATATGTCACTTTATACTTGTGTGATCTTGAGTAAATTCAAAAGTTGTGACCTGAATTTTTTATCTTAATGACTAAACTAATAAGACAAAAATATATTGTTCTACCTGTTATATGTATGAATATATGCATAAGTGTGCATATATGTGCACAAACCACACACACACTGCATATACACACATGCTAAAATATAGAAGATCAAACCACAACATTTCTTTAAGCCAAATCCTAATCCAGAGCAAGGCCTACCTGTTCAACTCAGTGAAGGCTGAGAGAGGTGAGGGAGATACACAATAAAAGTCTGAAGCTAGCAGAGGCTGGATCATGAGGTTTAAGGAAAGAAGCCATCTCCACAAATACAAGTGCAAGTTGAAGCAGCAAATGCTGATGTAGAAGCTGCAGCAAGTTGTCCAGAAGATCCAGCCGAGATCATTGATGAAGGTGGCTACACTAAACCGCAGATTTTCAATGTAGATGAAACAACTTTATATTGGGAAAAAATGCCAACTAAGGCTTTCATAGTTAGAGAGGAGGAGTCAATGCCTGGCTTCAAAGCTTCAAAGGACAGGCTGACTCTCTTGTTAGAGGCTAATACAACTGGTGACTTTAAGTTAAAGCCAATGCTCATTTAACATTCTGAAAATCATAGGGCCTTTAAGAATTATGCTAAATTTACTCTATCCATGGTCTATGAATGGAAAAACAAAGCCCAGATGACAGGACATGTTTACAGCATAGTTTACTGAACATTTTAGGCCATCTGTTGAGACCTACTGCTCAGAAAAAGAGACTCCTTTCTTATAAACAAGTGAAATAAACCCAACTGATGACCTGAAATTTAAGTTGACCCCTGTGGTCTCACAGGTGAGCTGGAAGCCGAGAATGATTTGAGTGCACTAGTCATCACTGATGTGCATAGTCTCTAATTACTTGGACTGGCAAAGTTTTCTCGTTTCCCTGATGGTTGATCATTGACAATGCACTTGATCACCCAAGAGCTCTGATGAAGATATAAAAGGAGATTAATGTTGCTTTCATGCCTGCAAACTCAGCATCCATTCTGCAGCCCAAAAATTGCTCCTTGGATCAAGGAGTAACTTCAACTTTAAAGTCTTATTATTTAAAAATACATTTGTAAAGCTATCCCTGCATAGATAGTGATTCCTCTGAAGGTAAATTGAAAACCTTCTGGAAAGGATGTGCCATTCTAGATGCCATTAAGAACATTTGTGATTCATGGGAGAAGGTCAAAATATCATGAACAGGAGTCTGAAAGAAGTTGATTTCAACTCTCCTGGCTGACTTTGAGGGGCTCAAGACTTCAATGGATGGAGAAAGTAACTGCTGATGTGATGAAAATAGCAGGAAAACCAGAATTAGAAGTGGAGCCTGAATATGTAACTGAATTGTTGCAATCTCACAATAAAACTTTAATGGATGAGGAGTTGCTTCTTATGGAGGAGTGAGGAAAGTGGTTTCTTGAGATGGAATCTACTCCTGTTGAAGATGCTGTGGACCTTACTGAAATGACAGCAAAGGATTTAGAATATTACATAAACATACCAGATAAAGCAGTAGCAGGGTTTGAGAAGACTGACACCAATTTCAAAGGAAGTTCTACTATGGATAAAATGCTATACAATAACATCGCATGCTACAGAATAGTCTTTCATGAAAGAAAGAGTCAATCTATGAGGCAAACTTCATTGTTGTCTTATTTTAAGAAAGCGTCATGCTGCCCCCGTCTTCAGCCACCACCGCTTCATCAGTCTGTAGGCATCAACTATGAGGCAAGACTCTCCACCAGTAAAAAGATTACTACTCACTGAAGGGTCAGATGATACTTATCTTTTTTAGCAAAAGTATTTTTTAATTAAGGTATGTGCATTTTTTAAACATAATGCTATTGCATACTTAATAGACTACAGTATAGCATAAATATAACTTTTATATGCACTGGAAAACCAAAACATTGGTGTGACTTGCTTCACTGCAATATTAGCTTATTGTGGTGGTCTAGAACCAAACTGATGTTATCTCTGAGGTATACCTGTAAATGATGAAGGGTGAGAAGGGGTGAGGATGAGGGGAGATGCAAGTAGAAGATGAGTAATGAGGGAACCTTAGTGTTTTAACCAAGTTAGAAAGTTGGAGCAATGGAGATCTGCTAAGAGACAGACAACACAGAAATTCCTGACTGGCTTAGGAAATATCAAAAGATTCTGTTATTTCAAAGCCATGTACAACATTCCAATTCTTTCAATGCCTACCACTTTGAAGAGAGAAATAAGTAGAAGCTTTTAAAATTAATTTGGAAAATGTTACCTAAAATACCTGCAAAATGCCTCTTTGGTAAAAAACAAACATGAAATATGTATTTACAAGTCATGTATTGCAACTGAGAGTCTGTTTCATCTGCTGATAACCTCTAGTAGTTTGGACATAAAAATCCCTTCCATACACTGGGAAATAAGCCATTGATCTGAGAAACTCTGGTGGACACAGAGAGGGCTCAGTGTAAATTAACTGCCAAAACTAATTACCAAAACTAATTACCAAAATAGAGTTTTTACACTAAAAGACGTTCAAATGATTCTTTGAAAATCAGAATTTAAATCAGTACTTGGTAAAACCTAATCATTTAATGTTTATTGTCAATAAAGTGGATAACCATTTTTTTCCTGAAGAAATGAAGATGTTTTCCTTAATTACAAAAAAATTTACAAAACAATTGATTTACTGTGGATTACAAATTAGCATACATTCTTATCAGAGAACCTGTAAGTTATCTCACAAAAGAACATAAAAATCACCTATAACACCAAATCTAGTAATAACAACCATGAAGATTTTGCTATATATTTTCCCAATCTCTTTTTCCATGCCAACAAAACAAAATCATCAAATTGTAATTACTTAATCAACTTTAATAAATTTAAATGTGTTAATAAAAAGATTTTCATAATGTATTATACAGTAACTTGCCTAAATAAACAGATAATTGAACATATTTGAAATTGTCTTTAATAACCCTAAGTCCTGATTACAAGTCCCAACTGTTTTTTTTCCCCTAATTTTATTTATTTCTTTATTTTTCAGGGTAATTAGTATATTCAACATTATACAATATAATCATTCTTTGTGGCTGGCTGGTTAGTTCAGTTGGTCATACCACAGCCTTCTAACACCAGTGTCAAGAGTTTGGATCCCTCTACTGGCCAGCTGCCCCCCCCCCCCCCCCCAAAAAAAAAAACTTCCCTGCCAAGACTTGTAAAATGGTATATTCTTACAACAAAGGCTGGAAAGCTAAGCACTAGAATGCTGAATGATTATCACTATCTGGTGGGTTCATGAGTACCTTAAAATGTTTTATTTTCAATTTTAAAACATTTCAAAAATAGAGAAAATAACTATGTACCCACAATCTAGGTGTAACAAAGTCAAGTATTTTACTATATTAGCTTCAGATCATTCTTTCTTTCAAGAAAGAAATAACCATTAGAAAAACATTATTGAGAAATAAAATATTAGAAAACATCTAAAAGCCTCAGTCCCTCTTCTCTTCCCTTTTCCCCATAACTTACCAATAAAGCAATTGTCTTCTATATGCATATTTTAAAAAATTTTTACAGTGAACAGATATTACTTTGTAATCAGTAAAACCATATTTTAAGTTTATCTGGTGTGACATTGTAACATCTCTTCATATTGAGCTAACAGGATATGGAGAAAGGAGAATCCTCCTACGCTGTTGGTGGGACTGTAAATTGGTGCCGCCATTATGGAAAATGGTATGGAGGTTCCTCAAACAACTACAGATAGAACTGCCATACCATCCAGCAATTCTATTGCTGGGTATATACCCAAAGGAATAAAAATCATCATGTCGAAGGGATACCTGCAGCTCGATTTACAATAGCCAAGAGTTGGAACCAACCTAAATTTCCATCATCAGATGACTGGATAAGGACAGTGTTGTATATATACACAATGGAATACTACTCTGCCATAAAAAAGGATGAAATACTGCCATTCACAGCAACATGGATGAACTTAGAGAAAATGACGTTAAGTGAAATAAGCCAGGCAAAGAAACAGAAATGCTGCATGTCCTCACTCATAAGTGAGAGCTAAAAAATAAAAAGAAAAAAATTTTAAATAAAAAAGAAAGGTAAAACAATCATGATAATACATTGAACTCTTAAAAGGAGAGAACAGAACTGAGGTTATCAGATGTGGGAAAGGGGAAGGGGAAGCGGGATAATGGAGGAATTGGGAAAGGGCCACAAAAAATGATGACATTGTATAATATTGAATATACTAATCATCCTGATTTGAACATCACATACTGCACACAGGTAGTGCTATTCAACTCAGTATCCCTCAGATATGTACAATCAACTATGTTACAATTAAAAAAATAATAATAATAAATAAACAAACAAATAAATAAACAAACCTTGTCCTAAACTTGGAATACTTATTGTGAGGGACTGGCACTTTACCAGAGGCTGCCAGGCATATCAGGATTCTTTTAATAGAGATGCACATACTTTTTATATGTAAATATTTTAACCATCTAAAATTTATATTCATTTATAAATAACTAGCAAAGGTATACTTGCAGAGTTACTCTGATTATAATGACTTTTGCTTACATGTTATTCAGAACATCAAACCAGAAAATAACTTTAATATCCTGGACAAATTAGGGCTCTTATCCTAGGGATTTACCCAATAGGCTATACCAAAAGAATTCCCACTGCAGGCAGTGCTAAGTTAACTAGAAGTAATTTCATTGTAGCTTTCTTCGTTAATAAGTATTGGGACATTAAAATTTTAAAAAAAACGAATACCAAGTTATAATTGGTGCCAAGGAGTTTAATCAGAAAATAAAATTGACCATTCTCAAGCTAATTTTATAATGATATACCAAAAGACTTGAATTTTTATTGTTTGCTTAGAGAAAGAAAATTGTACAGGATATCTCAATTAGAAATTAAATTCTAAAAGCACCCTTTAAAGACAACCACATTTTAAATAAAATGCTTTACCAACACAGTAACTTTGCATTCCTTTTTGTGCTTAATTGGAGAGGTTCCACAAGTGAAATAAACCCAACTGATGACCTGAAATTTAAGTTGACCCCTGTGGTCTCACAGGTGAGCTGGAAGCCGAGAATGATTTGAGTGCACTAGTCATCACTGATGTGCATAGTCTCTAATTACTTGGATTGGCAAAGTTTTCTCGTTTCCCTGATGGTTGGTCTTTGAGTTGGTTCGGCCAGGGCCACTTTTAAAAGAAGACCAGAGGGCCAAGCCGAGGTGCACTCGGGAGAGTGCGGCGCTGGGAGCGCAGCAGCGCTCTCGCCGCAGGTTCGGATCCTATATAGGGATGGCCGGTGTGCTCACTGGCTGAGCACAGTGTGGCCGGTCTCAAAAAGGACAAAAAAAAAGAAGACCAGAAAGTCTGAAACTCCTGTCTTTATGTACTGCACCTCTTATTTAGAATATCTTTACAATTTACCATTCCAGTTCTCTCACACAAACTGTGCCTTAAACCCAAAGAGCAGGAGCTCATTTAATCCATTAGACTCATAGGTGTGCTAGGTAGTTTTATATGTAGGGAGCATTCAATTCCTCCTGCAACCCACTATTCCTGCTATTCAGTCCTTTGGTATTATTATGTGTTTGCCATTCATCCTGATAGATAAATGCTCTTTTATAGCTGTTGTCTATACATTATTTATTTATATTCATATTCAAACTAAGGTATCCTAACAAATTAAAGTATCAAGTAGATAATAAATAGACACTAAAGTACATAAATTTGGACTTAAAGGAAATATGAGATAAAATTGTCAAATCAAGAGGGAACTTGCTTCTTTTGTTTATTTTTACCATTTATTCCAGCAGTTTAGCTTCTAATGATTTATACTAAGGATGGGCAAAAATTTAATTCTAAAAACATTCATTGCTATGTTGTTTATAACATATTTAAATGACCTAAAATCTCAGTAATGAGTGTTTGAATAAATAATTTTAATTAATCCATATAATAAAATATCATGTGGTCATAATTAATAAACTATAAATATAATTTCTGATTTGAAAAGTGTTCAAGGTAGATACAATAATTGTTTTTTATTTTTATTTTTCCTCTATCTAGAGATTAGGAGAATATATACAAAAATTTTCACAGTGATTATTACTGGTATTGGAGTTACACTTGTTTCTCACTGCCTTTTTAAGAAATCACTTTTGTCTATTTTTTCCACATAGACACATATTCATTTTATGATAAAAGAAATATGAATTTTTAAAAATGATTAAATAAAGTGGTTTAGAGATTAAATAAAGTGATTCTTTAGCCAGGTGCTCTGCTCCTGCATTAAAGAAAATACATAACTGCTTTATCTAGAAAGCTTTATCCTTTCAAAGTAAGAAATCCAATTATATTACTGGGCTTGAAATAATAGTTCTTAGCATTTGCCATTTGTGGAACAAAGTCATTAATGGAAGCAAAGAAATTTGCAAATCTTCAATTGTGCAGACTTATATTTCCTATAAAATTGTCCTACTATCCCCTATTATTTCATATTATTAATTTGAATTCATTTGAAATACCAATAAATTCTTTATACCTCTGTTTAAGTATAAAACATATGCTGAAAAAGTTTTCAAAATACCAATGTTCCACAATGACTATTAATAGTTATAAATGAACAGTTCTTGCAATTGTAAAGGCAATCAGCAGTTTATCCCTCCTGTGAGAGAAATTAAAATGATCAATTTTTCCCTGTTAAAGGAGAAAGTGCTAGTGTTCTCCTACCAAATCTGCAAGTGGCAGCTGATGCTTTGTTTGAAACTAGGCTTTTGTTTTAACAAATGAAAATAAGCTAGTGTCTTTGCTTGGATACTAATCATGGAAGATTATCAGAAAGGCCTATCTCTACATTTGCAGTAAGTTGCAAAGCTTCATGGACTTCACAGAAAGCCGAGTTCGTTTTGTTGGAGCTGTCAGTTACACAGCCAGTCATTTACATGGCTTTTGAACTCTCATTGTTATGTTTCCTCATGGACATTTCTTTTCTCTTCTCTTTCACAGGATGCTTAAACATTCCATTGTATGTCTTTAAAAATGATATTCTAGAAGATCCCCATAAGATTTTCTTTGCCATAACAGAAATAAAAGTCTTTTTTCATGCCATTAATGTTAGAGAGATGATTCTTCAAGCTAATCCCAACACATTTTTGAAATCATATTTCACTATTGTCTTGAGAATTTTTTTCCACTTGCCTTTTGAAAAACTATAGGATTCTACAGAATTCTACACACAATAATAAGTTCATTATGGATTCAAATAACATCTACTGAGATAACTCATTGATGTCCAAGAAATCAATAAACAACCCTTAAACTGAATTGGAATTGGAAGTATCCTCACTACTGGAGAATTTTAAGCTGTAAATATGACACGGCAAGCAATGGTGAATAACTGATGTGGGTTTTCATTACTTATTGTTTAATCTCCAAGTCTACTGCACCACATTTTTCTGGTGTCCTCATTTCAGACAAAGGCAGTAACCATACACCCGTTTGCTTGCATCAGAAAACTTGCCATTCATTAATCCTTAACTTCTCTCTCTTAATTGCAAACTTTCAAGCAGTCACTACATTTTATTGTTTCTACCTCCAAAATATTCCTGGACTTTGTGTATATCGCTCCATTCTCACTATTACAAAATTTTAGGCCATAAACATTTCATACTTGGTTTAGAACAACACATCCTGCAGCCTTCAATCTTCTCCCCAGTCCCGTTCTTCTATCATATAATGGCCAGAGGAGATTCTCTTTCCACTCATATCCTTCACTGCACCCAAATGCCCTTTGAGATGAATTCCATGCTGCTACTTAACTCTTCCAACCATATTTATATATTTCTCACTTTTGGTTCCTGGATAGCCTCTTGCTCTCTCTTAATTCTCTGCAGGGATGAACTTTGATCTTTCTGTCAGAAAACTACATTTTCCCACTAGTTTCACTTTTCCCTGGCTAACTTCTGCTCAGCTTAGAAGTCACCTCGCTCAGAAAGACTACTCTGATCTCCTAAAACTATTTCAGATGGCTTCCTATATGTCCCATTCTTCCTATATGTTCTTTCTATATCCTACTACTCAACTATGTCCTAACTGCTTATTTAGCCACCTTTATTCACCTCTGTGTGGTAACAATAATGAGGATTAAAAGTATAATCTTTTGTTCAAAATTTGTTGAAGAAAAAAAGAATGGATTCAAGATTCAATAGCAAAAAATATTCACATATGTTTCATTGTAACCCAACTCTATTGTCGAATGAACAGAACTACCTAATTTTCTTCCAGCTCAGGGCTTTAGACTTCGAGTTTCTAAAATAATGTCATCATTCCAAAGGCTTTACACTTATTTTACATTGTTTCAAATTTGTTTTCTCACTTTTTCAGAGGCTGGAGATTTTTCTGCTTTCTGTACAAATCCACTTTCCCTCACAAGCAAGTTTCCTGATTTATAGCTGATTCCTTACACTGCTAAAATACCAAGGCTATTAAGCTTAATAGCAGACTCCTAGGACCCTTCTCTGTAATGGCCCTTGGTTGGAGTAACTCTGTCTTTCCTTTGACCCATCTATAAATGTATCCACATGAATAGAGAGCAATACTGCAACAGGTAAAAACAAATCTTCATTTGCTCAGTACTAAGTTAAAGCAGCTAACAAGTTTTCCATTATTACCAAGTTTTCTGAAAAATAAGATCATGTGATTTTTCTTTTCCCAAACATCTCTATTTTCTACCATGTATTCAAGTCCCTCTTTCCTTCCCTCTTTCAAAATGTACTTAATTCTAAAGGGTCTGGAGTAAAAGTTAAAAACTCCATCATTTTTTAAAAGTGTTTCCTGAGGCCCTGTTGAGTCCCAGGTGTGGGCTTAGAGAGGTCCTGACAATACAAAAAAGAAAAGACAGGGTCTTTAAAAAAAGTCCTTGTTTTGGGGAAAGTCAGACTCATTAACAGGTCATTCCAAAGCAATGTGACCTTTTAAATGGGGATTTTGAACAATTCTACAGAAGCATCAAATGGACTGAGTAATTCTGCTTGCAAAAAATTCGGAAAAGGAGATGTAATACATAGGGAAGCTTCCAAGAGGTACAACACACACCTATGTGCTTTTTGTACTGCCACAACAAAACATTAGAGTAACTGAGAATACATATATGAGTGAACAGGCTTCATGTCGTTCATTTGCTTTTGTTGTCAGATAAGAAAACTAATGACTTTCAGCATTTGCCTTTAGGCTTGAGTTAATATAATTTCATAAATTTGCCCAATTTCAACAGATACCTTACTGCTTATGTGCCTCTGGGAAAGGGGAAGCACTGGCCGCATTTATCAACAAGTTTGAGCACAGGGAAACCAGCCCATAGGGCAGAAGACACGTGCGTTCTGGTGATATCTCTGTTGCAGGGTGAACAACTAAAAGAGGTAGGTTTATTGTAAACAGGTCCCTCAGCTTGTTTGTTTGAGCTCTTACTATAGAGACAATTGGGTTTAGTAAATAATATTATTTTAAAAAATAGATGTCTCATCTTTAAATCATGATTACAGGGCTTTTGGGATCACATATCATTTCCCTTTAATATCTCACTTGGTTAGACACTCAAAACTTTTCTGTGGGGTAGCTAGGGAAGAATTTATTATTCCCATTTTACAGATGAGTTGCTGAGGAGACTCACTGAGATTCAAGGATTTATCAAAAGTTGAGAACTCTTGTAAAAACCAAGTCGAGAACATCGTGGTCTCAAAGTCAGCATTCATCTTCCTTTTTTCTAGGCTCAGTGGAGGAAGAAAACAGTATCTCTTTATCTCTTGTACAACATTTACATATATACTCAATGACAGCCTTAATTCTTCCTCAGTTTTTCCTCTTTAATACCACCAATCCCTTTATCTTCTTTTATAGATCATAGTATCTAAAATAATTTATATGTTGGACAATATAGGGGGGATTAGGCATAAATTACAAATTTATAGTGTTCAAATGTGTTCAAATAAACACTACTTTTATTTGTTCTTTTTTTCCACTTGTTCATTTACCACTTTTTCTTTTAGTATCCATCTGTAGGAGAGCATTTGTGCCAGTCACTGGGCAAAGACAGTAAGACATATAAGTAAAAGTCCCTGCCCTTGAGGAGCTCCCTATTGTGTTACAGATATAAATATATACATGTAAATTAAAACATATAGTTATAAATGCAATTTTAGGGAAACAGAAAAAGTGCCATGGGAGAAGATTTGGTGGAAAGACAATGGTTGAATAGGACTTTGAATTCATTTTTCAGATGAATAAGAGATAAAGGCATATCAGGGTGAAATAAGAGAGTAGAGATACTTCAAAAAGTTGGTGGAGAAATAGATTTGAAAGATATTATGAATCTTTTCATGAACTTTTTTAAGCACTCATATATTAAGATACAGAGAAAAGTGTATCTGGATTGCTATCCAAGTGTAAAAGCGTAGTATTTTGAAAGCTGAGTTCAAGAGATTATAAGTTCAAATATTTTCCATAAGATAAAATAAATTATGCAACCCAGAATTCAAGCCTGAAATAAATCACACAGAGACAGCACATTGTTATTTAAATTGTTCAAACCAGTCAAATGAATTAATTCCTTAATGAAAATTGTCTTGGGTATTTGCCTCCAAAGCTCTTGTGTCTTTCACAAATAACACATTTACTGTTCTCTATTTCTGTAGCAAGAAGCAGCTATACACTCATTCCAAGTGGTAGATGTTTGAAGTTTTAGAGGAAAAAAGTTAAAGCCATTTCAAATTAGTTCTTGCTACTCTGAGACAGATGCCCACATGGTAAGATCTCCCAGTTGTTGATAAAGGCAGGCATCATTCAGAGTACATAAAATAGTGCATAAACATTACTTTATCAGAATTAGATTGTATCTTTACTTTTCTCTAAACTAACTTCCTAGAAATTTATTTCCTTTAAAATTTTAGAGGAGTTTTTATTTTCAATGAAAAATAATATTTTTAAATAATAGAAATATAGAGAAATTTGTAAGCAGAGTAAAAAAATGATTACTTAAATTATTTTCAGCATAAATTCTTTCATACGATAATCTTTTAAAAATCATCACTGCATATTTTTTCCCCTTTTTCAAAATCCTGCATTATTTTTATTACATGTATGGTCAATGTATCTAATTAAAGTTTTATTTTGTATTGCATTTTAATGAGATAATGTTATAAAGGGAATAAAATTTAGCACAAACTTTCAGGTAAGCTATAATGGACAACGCAGCTGAATTCAGTGTAAAATGTGGATTAGAATAAAATGTAAATTTTTGATCTACAGTGTAGTGTGGTCTAGGTAAAAAATTAATACCCTATTGAAATCCGTTTCAGAGATTTCTGGACCAATGGTCCCTAGATACTCAGAAGGAGCAGGAGAGGAGCATTATGAAGCTGGGAATCAGACTAGCTTCACTCTTATTTAACGATAGCCCAGTTGGTTAAGAGAGAAAAAGGAAAACAGATGTGTATATATTAGGGAGGGAGGTGATTAATGTATGTCCTGTTTTATCTTATTTAGCTTTGGCCAGCAGGTGAGGAAACACAAGAACACTTTTATTTTCATTTCATTGCCTTTATGGCTCTCTCCTTCCCCAGCTATCGAAGAAGGCATTGCAAATTTGATTGCTCTCAGCTCCAAACATTCACTGAGGGTATTATACTAATGGATGGATTATACTGGGTCCCACAAATGGGAACAGAGTCTCTAGTCTCTCCAGAACTTGATGCTTCTTTGGCTAGTGAACAAGTGCTTGTCTTTCTCTCTGCATTTAAGTATGTTTTCAAAATTTCCTCTGACTGGGTTCCTGAGTGAGATTGGGTCTGCTCGCTTTGAAAATGGGTGACTGTCATCTGCCTGGCTATAGCAAGTGTTGGGAAAATATAGGAAAATGGTCAGGACCCCGCAGATGTTCGGAATCTTGCTGAGCACTTGATGTAAATATGCACGTGTGCCCAGGTGTTCCTTGGTTATTGTCTGATGTAATTATGCATGTGCACCCAGGTGTCCTGGGTTATGGACTTAAGTATAAAGGACAACTGGCTCTGATTCATGCTGCCCCCCACCCCCCGGGATGCCACCAGAGGGGGGGCCATGGGGAGGCCACTACTCCTGCTGAAGGCTGTTGCTGCCAGGGTCCCTGGGACCCTCCATGAGGCCACCGCCACCGCTGGACCTGTAAGCTGCTGCTGCTGAGTACTGAGCTCAGGTTGTCTGCCAACAGCGCTCAGGACCTTTCCTAATCACTTAGCATGGACCTGTGTGCGAGAGGTCTGGTGACCCAGACTGGCATGTGAGGGGTCTGTTAACCCAGTCTGTACAATGGATTTGAAAGGTCTGAGCCCTAGCCCTGACAATACAAATGGAAACTTAGTATAACTAAAATAATGAAACATTTTGTCTTTAGTTATGATTTACCTTACTTGAAAAGTGGCCTAGTTGTGTATCTTTACAACAAATGATCTTTGATTCCTCTTGACTATTTTTTTTGGTGTGTATGTACTTCCACCACTGGGAACTCATTGGCTAGGATATGAAGGGGTTGGTATGTGCAGGTATGAGAACTTCACTATTACTTCTGTTTCCAAAAATATGGAGGACTAGATGTCCAGAAAAACCAAATTGGCAAAGCACATCAAAAAAAAAAAAAAAACCCTGACAAGTAAAACATTGATTAATTAGATTATGTTGGGAAAATACAGGGAAACGGTTAGGGCCCCTCAGATGTTCAGAATCTTGCAAGCGTTTGATGTAAATAGGCATGTGTGCTCAGGTGTTCCTTGGTTATTGTCTAATGTAATTGTGCATGTGCACCCGGGTATCCTGGGTTATGACTTAAGTATAGGGCTGGCCCGTGGCTCACTCGGTAGAGTGTGGTGCTGACAACACCAAGGCCCCGGGTTCAGATCCCATATAGGGATGGCCGGTTCGCTCACTGGCTGAGCGTGGTGCTGACAACACCAAGTCAAGGGTTAAGATCCCCTTACCGGTCATCTTTAAAAAAAAATAATAATAATAATAATTAAAAAAAAAAAAAAAGGATGAGTGCTCTGATCCATGGTGCCCCTCACCCCCCAGGATGCTTCCAGGGGGGCCACAAGGAGGCCACTACTCCTGCTGAATTCCCCAAGGGGTCACCGTTGCTGCTGCTTCTGCTGCTACTGCTGCTACTGCTGGGACTGAGCTCATGTTGTCTGCCAATGGCTCCCAGGATCTTTTCCCAGTTACCTAGATCATGGACCGGTGTGTGAGGGGTCTGGTGACCCAGCCAGGTGTGTGAGGGGTCTGGTGATCCAGCCTGGCATGTGAGGGGTCTGTGACCCACTCTGTACAATGGGTTTGAAGGATCTGTGGGCCCTAGCCCTGACAAACTTAGTATAACTAAAGTAATGAAATGTTTTGGTTTTAGTTATGAATTACTTTAGCAGTACAATTAGCATGGCCATACATCATATGGTTGCTAGATTGCAAAGTTAAACCCCAGTGCCAGTAGTAGCAAGATCTACCCCTTTCCAAGACCTCACCTCATTTACCTTTATATATTCAAGTATGTTTGAGAGCCTTAATATGGAGGAATCCAGTCTACTTCCTTTAATGTGGAAGTGGTAGAGGAGAATTGTGGCTAGTGAGCTGAAGCTGGCTTTGAATAATTGTCTCACGTTGTGGGCAGGAGCAAAGCATTTTGATCTGGTGTGGCCATGAGACCCTAGGTGGTATCTTGCTGTCCTGTGAGGATGACCCAGCTATTCCCCAGGCTTAGAATCAGGGATGAGGATGTTCCTGTTTGAACTGGCCCTAGACCTCCCATATGAAGCAATTTTGATTTCCTTACCCAGCCACTTTCACAGGGAGACAGGATGCCCCAGGGTTTGGCCTCATAGAGATGAAGTGGTAGAAATTCCAACTAGTGTAGAACAGTGCCACCGTGTGCAGACCCAGGGAGGAACTCACAAATGAGGTTGAGTCTCTTCATTAGACAACACCTACTACTTCTGGAACTTCTGGAGACCATGTCCAGAGCACTGTGGTGGGGCTACTATACTCACCTGCTAATTTTTATTTTTGAACTGTGTGATTACATTACGTATTCAAAATAGAATAAGCATTTAAATTTAAAAAAAATAAAAGAATCCTGCCTAATAAAAAAACAACATGGACAAAGTAAACAGGCAACTGGGGGAAGATTTTTGCTGGGATGCTACAAACCCATCTGACAAACTTCTATGAACCAGAAATTTTGTTTATAAATCCTCCCTCCATATTCTTATATGTCTATAAAAATATGTATAGTGTTTATACCTAGAACAGTACCTGCATACAGTGAATGTCTGATATTATTTGTTGAAGAAACTAATAAATTAATGGTAACAGGGAGTTGGAGTTGCTCTGGTAACCATCACAGGAAGGGTAAAAAGTGAGAATGCAGCGGATTCCTGCAATTGAGTACTTTGTAGTACATACATGTGCACTTAGAAACATGAAATGAATCTTAACTGCATAATGTTTGTGTGGTAACAAGAAAAATAATGAGATATATAGCTCAATGTCATTGATTCTAATTAAAAATAAATTACACCCAAACAATATACATTTTTCAGTAAAACTTATTCAAATAAAATATGCATATTACACAAAATGGAATGGTTGTCTATGATGGAGGACAAAATTAACTAAATAAAAATAAATAAGCTATGTAAGGAACAAAAATATTAATTTGCCATGAACTAAGATGTATGATTAACTAAATCCTTTTTACCCAAAGTTTAGGGGAAAAAATTTTGGTAGATTAAAGATGGTCACAAATACTTTGCTGTTCCTCCCTTTGAAATATGGGATCTAAAAATGCCTTTCCTTGAATCTAAGTCACTCTGGGGTTTCCAAGTAAGAATCCTTGTAACATCTCCTCAAGATCCTTGAAACCTTTGCTCTAGGGGAAAACAGATTCCTTAAAAGTTATATCTGAGTACCCTGAGATCACTCTGCTAGAGAGGCTACAGACAAGCACTTCAGTTGACCAGAGCAGCTCAGCCCTGCCATTCATCCATCACATCAAGATGCCAGACATGTAAGTAAAGCTGTCTTGGACCCTCCAGATAAGCCCATCTGCCAGCAGAATACCACTAGGTGACTTTAGTCAATGCCATGTGGATCAGAGGAATCACCCCTCTGAGTCCTGCCTAAACTCCTGACCCACAGAATCATGACATTTAATAAAATGTTCTTGTTTTAAGCCACTAAGTTTTAGGGTAATTAGCTATGCAGTAGGAGAACACTAGAATCAAGACAAGCAGTAAAACCTGCCTACCACCAATTTTAAAGACACTAAGTTTTAGGAGAACACTAGAATCAAGACAAGCAGTAAAACCTGCCTACCACCAATTTTAAAGACAAAAGGTCAAAAATAAATATATGAAGGATTAAGTGACAGAGATAAACAAAATGATGCTATAAATTCTGAAACTGCTTCCTGCTCTGAGTCAGAGTCCTTTAAGCCAAGGCTGCCACTAACATCCTGTTATATTCTCATTTAGTTGTTCTCTTATTCTCTGAGAGCATGACTCTTATCCTTTCTGTTTTCGGTCCTTGCCCCCTGTGTCTTGTCCCAGTTTGAAAGGCCTGACTCAAAGGAAGATACACTTCCTCTTCGAGTGCTGCTGAACCATCCCATTCACACCAACACAATTGAGTGGCAGAAAATGGCCTCATATTTCAAAGAATTGAAGAAGCATAAGAATATAGAAGTTAGAGTTGGAATTAGAGATAATTTTTTTCAAATTCCAATTTAAATGAAAATATTTAATACCCATGAGATTAAGTCAATTTCCCAGAACAAAAAATGTACATGTTTAGATCCTAAACTCAAACCTAAGATTTTCTAATTTACTTTCTTGCCTTTAAAGCTAGAGTCCTAGACTTTGTATCCTGTGAATTCCATAAATGGGAACCAAAGCCTCCATAAACTCCATATTTGTGTTAATAAAGTTGTGTACATATGTATCTGTCTGGGAATAATTTTATATATACTTTATCAGATTTTCAAACAGTCTGTGAACCGCACCTCAAGTTAAGAAACATTGCCTTAAAGAAATCCAGAGTAGGGGCCGGCCCGGTGGCGCACTGCTACAGTGCACCGCTTGGGAGCGCGGCGGCGCTCCCGCCAAGGGTTCGGATCCCACATACAGACCAGTTCCCGCTCACTGGCTGAGCGAGGTGCGGGTGCAACACCGAGGGGTGCGATCCCGTTGCCGGTCCCGGTCTGGTACGGGCACGACACTGAGGGTTGCGATCCGTTGCCGGACTCGAAAAAAGACAAAAAGGAAAAAAAAAAAAAGAAAAAAAAAAAAAAGAAGTCCAGAGTATATTCTTATATAAAAGGAAGTGTCATTTTATTACATAAAAATTTTTGTAACATATCTGTTATTTACCAATGAAATTTTAAATAATGACTTAAGAATAAGATACATACATATTTATGTGTAAAATATTTGACCTCTGGCCAATGCCTTCCTTATGTGATTTTATCCAGATATTTTTATTATTATTTATAATTCACTAAGTCCATAGTACATCTCTGATACAGTTCCAATATCTTTATCTACTTTACCTCATTAATGCTCACAAAAATTCTATGAGGTAAATGTTATCAAAATCCCTACTTTATAGATGCTGAAACTGAGGTATAAAGAGGTTATGGAACTTATCCAAGGTTACTTAGCTAGTACTGGATTATGACTTTACTTCTGTATTATATATAATGTTTGATGAAAAAAGTTGTTAATTTTTTTTCTGTTAATGTCTTAACTTACAGAAAAGACAGGAGGATGAGAAGGAATATCAGCTATTGGTTATGTTATATTAGAATTTTAAAGAGATGGTAGAATGAAAGTAGTTGGAAGTAGGTATGGGAAAATAAGGGTTACATGGCAAGGATCCTAGGATAGGAGAAAGGAAGGAAGACGACAACAGGTAACATGACCAAAGCTCCACCTGTAGGAAACAGCTACTATTGTTCTGAGTCTTTGTTCATCCAGATTTAGTGCCCTTTATCATGAAGTAGCCAGGCTGACTCCTCGGTTACAATGCCAAGGTCACTCTCTCCCTTTCCACTTCCACTCATCCCTGTCCTCATTTTCTATAATTACCTACTCCAGATCCTTGTGTCCCCTCTCATCTTCCCATTTACCTGGAAAACTCTTAGCAAAATACATTTAGAGTGGCAGTTGCTAGCACATTTTCCCTGAGGTGGTTTTCTACTTATTGTCTTTCCCAACTACATTTGAAACTTTTACAGAATGAGGCTAATAAAAACCAGAAGCAAATGGGTGAGAAACAGAACACCAAGTAACTCTTACTGGAAAAGATTGTACAAGGTAAAAACAAAAGCAAAAAACATTTTTTCTGTGTTACTGTCTAGGAGTCTGATCTGAGATGGAGTTCACAGTCAAATTTAGCATCTTGGATGATGTAGAATTGTACAGAGAAAGATCCAGCTATAGGTAGCAGATAAGATCATCTAAAAGTAGAAGAAAGAACCTTCTTTGGCCTCTCTGGTCCACACCTGGTGATGGTGAGAGTGGCCCCTGAAAGATGATTAAGAAAGTAGTGGAGTGTGAGAGTGGAGAAAGCTAGTCATGAGAGACATTAGTGTCCTTACGAATAAGACACAGCTTTTATATGGTTCATGTTAGATCATGTATTTGTAATTTTTCCAACATGGCCACGATTCTTCTCTACTCCTCTTTGCTGAGAGCAACAGGGGAAAAAGACTTCCATGAGTACACTGTAGCACCTGGCATAAATGAACATTTCTGGGCTACATCTCTACAGAATACACACCCAGGAGCCTGACTAAAAGCTCACCAACTCATTGTTTTTCTTCCCTGTTTATTTTCCTTTAAATAAAATACAGGGACTCTAAACATGGAAAAGTCAAATGGAAGAAATAGAGCACAGTAGATCCTAAATTTCTCTAATTCATTCTTCAGTCCATTAGCACTGGCTTCCAAGTTTCCTTAGTTTCCCTTGAAAAAAATAAATTATGTTTTCATTGTTTTTCTTTTTTTTTTTTTTCCTTTTTGTCTTTTTTAATGACTGGTAACGGGATCGCAACCCTCGGTGTCGCGCCCGTACCAGGGACCGGCAACGGGATCGCAACCCTCGGTGTTGCGCCCGCACCGCGCTCAGCCAGCGAGTGGGAACTGGTCTCCACATGGGATCCGAACCCTCGGCGGGAGCGCCACCACGCTCCCAAGCGGTGCACTCTCCAGTGCGCCTCCGGGCCGGCCCATGTTTTCATTGTTAAAGGCAGAGACTCTAGATTGTTAAGCAATTAACTTGGGAGTATAATATGTTCTAATTGTACACTTTACATATTTGGCAGGAAAAAACCTAACCTTGATAAATACCTATTCCTGAAAATGTCATTTTTCAGATACTAATCTACAGAAACAATAGTTTGATCTGATATTACATAAAATTTTCAAAATAGGACCTAGGACTTTTGGAAATATTTTTACTTGATAAGCTTTCATCTGATTTATATATTTTATTGTTGAACACATGAACATCATGATTTCTACTAGCCATGTAACTATTTGGTAGACATAAATACAGATAGGAAGAAAATGTGGTCTGAAAATTTAGGAGTTGACTGAATATAGACTACAACAGATGTCATAGGAACTTAATGGCAGGAGCAAGGCAGTGTGTGCATGTTTGCTATACATATTATCTCCAGAAGCAGTATTTCACACTGAAAGATTTCATCTGACAGGTCTGAAATTTTGCAATGATTTTATAGTACTCCTTTGGATTTTTGGAAATAAAGGTACTGAAAATATTATTCTTATGGCTATGTCTACTTAGTCCTCCATACTTGCAGGGAAATCTACTATCATTATATTATAATCTGTAATGATATTTCAGTCAATATGAGAATTTAATTTTATATGGCTTTTACTTCTAATACAATTAAGTTAAGGCATTTTTATAATTGCTAGAGAAGGTACAGTATATTAAACAGTCAAAAATATCAGATTGTAATAGTCAATATCTCCCAAATAATTTGGAATGTGGAAAATAAATAAAATATATTTTTTTCGTATGTGAACACGTTATATATATTCTTATGTGGGACATACAAACATGCACATATATATACAAGGGGTCATCAATGAGTTCATGAAAAAATGCGTATTATCTTTCAATTCCATTTTTCCATGAACTTTAAAAAGAACTCATGTGTGTGTGTGTGTGTGTGTGTGTGTGTGTGTGTGTGTATCAGCACTTTACTTAGGGTTTCTAGGGTTTTCCAATTATGTCTTCTAAAACTAAGAAGTCAAATAAGTTTACCCCTTATTTTAGAAGTGGAAGTTTAAAGTTACTATATACATATATAAGAAACTAAAAATAACCATACTAAAACCAAGAAATTGAAACTTGTTACTGTATGGAAAAAAGTAATAGTTCTGCTTAGCATTAAAATGATACTAAATTTAATTTATATTTCTTGAACAAAATACCATCAAAACAACTTTTCAGTTAAAATGGAATCATATCATTAAGGATTTATCATAGAGAAGAATAGTAATCACTTCTAGTAACATTCACTATAGAACTGGTTAGTGATTTGCATAGTCATTTGCATGAATTATGCACTAGATTTATTTTTCCTATGCTTTTAAATGTGAAAGAAAGGCAGGCTTTGCTGTTGAAATATCTTTTTAAATTTGTTTTCCTTTTTAACTTCTCAGATTCCTAATCTATTTCCTAATTTTTCCATACTTGACACAGATATGTTTAAATATAAATAATTAAAATAGAGTGTGTGATTTCCAATGAATTTTTATTTTTCCATTTACTGCACTGGTATTTAAAAAAAAAAAAATTCTGTGGTGATAGAAAATACCTACATTCAGCCTTCATTTTGAACTTTACCAGTATAATGAATACTTAATCTTTACTTGCTATTTCATTGGATTATTATCATATTATATATATATATATTTCTATTTAAAATATAGACTAAAGAGTAGAGGCATGTAGAATTATG
>NW_007732886.1:6220-23773 GCF_000696425.1 Galeopterus variegatus | reverse complement strand
AAAAAAAAAAAATTCTGTGGTGATAGAAAATACCTACATTCAAACTTCATTTTGAACTTTACCAGTATAATGAATACTTAATCTTTACTTGCTATTTCATTGGATTATTATCATATTATATATATATATATATATTTCTATTTAAAATATAGACTAAAGAGTAGAGGCATGTAGAATTATGTTGAAACACTGGGTGATTCCCTGAATAGTTGAATCCATTTTCTTGACTTTCCTCTAGTTTTTCAGATTATATTTTAATCTAATTATTTCCAACCTGCTTTCAGCAACTGCATCCTGTGATTTAATCTGTGAAATTATTAACCCATCACTTCTCTCTTCTTTCTAAAGATATGTCATGAACTAAACTGATTTATGATATTCATTAGGTTTTAAAAGGCGTTTTGGAAAAATATATAAATCCCCATGGAGATGTTTGAAAATACTTTGATGTGCCACAAACATTAGACTTACAAACATTATCATTTTACTTAGAACTTGACTTTTTATTATCCTAAAGTCAGGAATAATCAATCAAACAAATTAACAAGAGGATGAGAGCAAACACATCTCCAAAAGGAATCAGAACTCAGTGATATAATTTTTTCTCCAAAAAGGTAGCTCATTTAAATTAATTATCTCTGTAGGTTGTATTTTAAGAGAGGGTATTTGTTATAGGTGTCAAACAAGTCATTGAACTAGAGAAGTTATCTGTAAACTGGTAGTCCAAATGGCTAAATGACTTACAGATTTTTTCTAGATCTTGTTAGGACAAGGATCTGCCTGAATGACAGCCTACCTCCCACTCAATATCAGAATGATTGCTGTCCTTGTCAGTCCACTTGGTTTCTTCTACAGATAGTCACTTCCAGGGACAATGTATTCAATGCCTTATAAGTAGAATGGCTATGCAATTTATTGTTCAAATAAGAACACGTTGTGAGTGAAAGGGCCCCACTCAATATCAGAATGATTGCTGTCCTTGTCAGTCCACTTGGTTTCTTCTACAGATAGTAACTTCCAGGGACAATGTATTCAATGCCTTATAAGTAGAATGGCTATGCAATTTATTGTTCAAATAAGAACACGTTGTGAGTGAAAGGGGGTGCTACAATAACTATCCCTAGGTAACAGGCGTAAACCAGGACTGTCCCAAGCAAACAGAAATGTATAATTTACCTTTCTTCAAGTTTTTCCGTCCTATGGATGGAAAGTTTTTTTATCAGAAGTTTCTTATGTTGAGTTGAAATCTACTTCCTTTCAGTTTTAATCCAGGGGCTACCAGAATAGATATAATGTGTTTTAATTCATTGATACAAAAGTTTCTATCATGGTAGAATTTTAGAGTTAGAAAGATCTGATAAGAAATCAGATCCAACCTCTTATTCAATTCTAATTAGAACGTCCATAAAAGACAAACACCTAGCTTCTGTTTGAATATTTCTCATGGCACTGTAAATCAATCTATCATATTTCTGGAAAACTTCCTGGTCTAGAAATTAAAATTTCCTCCTTATAATTTCTTATCTTCTGAATCTGTGCAAATGTCTAAGTTCTATGAACACTAGTTGAGTGTTAAATATTTACCAGGCATCGTTCTAAGAGCTTTGTATATCTTCATTTAAATCTCAAAAAACTCTGTGTGGAAGGCCCTGTTATTATAATTACCATTTTATAGTATGGGAACTGAGTGCAGAGGGATTAAGTACAGAGAGATTAACTGGAGCTAGAATTTGAACTAAACCAGGCAGTGTTCCTCCAGTGCTCTCATTCTTAATGCTACCACATCCCTCAGAAATATTCCCTTAAGTTCACAAAGATGCTGTTTCAAGAATATTTCTGTAATTTTTTTGTAGTAGTGAACTACTGGAACCTGCCTAAATGCTTATCAATATTGGTATAATTAAAATAAATTTTGATACATCTATACAATATAATACTATTTCACTACAAAGTGCAATGATATAATCCAATGTGAATTACATGCAAAACACTGGAGGACATATTATTAAGTTAGAAGAAAAAAACCATCAAAACAATACCTATTATATTTTCTTACACATGTGTTTGTATCTGTAAATATATGCAAATGTGTAGGAAAAGGATTTGAAGGATACTTGGTGGTGGTAGTTTTATTCACCTTTGATATATGTAATAAAATAATAGAAAAATTAGTAGATTGGAGCTCAATGAACTCTAAAAAGTAACCAAACAAGTTTAAAAAAAAACCCAACAGATGTAGCCCCTTTACTCACATAGTTTAGTGAAGGGAAGAGATGCTTATAAAATGTATAAATGCTACAGTGGGCAAAGTACAGAAAGCCATTGGAGTACCTGGGAAAAATGATATCAAACCTGATCATAAATGAAGAATGGGAGTAGATGATTGAAGGTATATTATGCAGAGGTGGCAGCTTTCATTAACTCCTCAATACTGTTTTAGACATTTGCAAAAACTTATACTGGAAGGAAACGTGTTGACCTTGGGAACCCGAATGTAGTGCCATATGGCAAGTATATGGCATTCAAGGGATGAAAGTGTAGGAGGAAAGACTGTAAAGCTCAGCAAGGATCAGATCTTGCAGGGCCTTATCACCCATGTTTGGGACTTTTGACTTTGTGTTAAATTATTAAAAAGTTGTTAGGGAAGTGAGAGACCAAATGAGGTTTAGGTTTGGGAATGTCCTCCAGCAGCATAGTCAGAATGGGTGAGAAGTAGCTGAGCTTTGAGGTGCGGAGCTACAGCGGGATGACCCAGAGGTTATCTGGATGAGGAAGCATATGAGAATGAAGATAACTAAGTAGATTTGAGAGAAAGTAGCAGGTGGAATAGAAAGGTCTTGGAGATTCAGTTGATTTTGCAGTTTGTGAATGAGAAATAGGAATCAAGGAAAATGTAGGCAGTTCACTTAAGAATCCCTTTTACTTCTTAACAATATGTTCCCCATGTACTAAGTGCTTAATCTTAATTTTCATTTATACTCATTAAATGTGATGATGTAGGCAGTTCACTCTTTTAAGGCAAAGGCAACATCTTAGCTGTGTTTGTATTGTAGCCCCTCCTACCTGGCATAGTGGAGAGTAGGATCTTAGTAAGTACTCACCAAATGAAGACAGAAGCAATGTAATGTCATTATTGTAAAAATAAAAAATAAATACCCATAATATAAAATAAAAGTACCAATAACATAAATTGGCTTAAAGAATTAAAGAATCTATAAGGGTTTTGATTGTAGCAAGGAAAAACAGTTATCTGCTCACTATACCAACAGTATTGAATATAGCTACCATCCCTTATTTTAATATTTAACATTTCAAGGCATCACACAGATAAATGCATAATGTGTTATTATAATATAGTACATTAAAGTGATTTAGAATTTCCTCCTCATCCTATCATAATCATTCAGTGATATCATGGTTCCTGCTCATGAAAAAAGCATTTATTAAATAATAAAAATTCAAAATTTATAGGTACAAATAAACTGTACTTTCAGAAGTGCTGCACTCTTTTCAGATGAATTCATGTTAATCCAACCAAAAACTAATATTCCTAGATTATTAAAAAAATCTGCACGCTGCACATTTTTCTGGAGACAACAAAACCTGTGGTTATGAAATCAGCCTGGAACCACATTTCCATGACTTGTAGAAGAATTAGGCTGTACATTCAAAGGGTTAGTTATTAAGTATTGTATCTTTTCAAAAAATCAGCATGCTGAAAGACATTTGTATTTTATAAATACAAATTTGAAGGTACATAAATGAATGTAGGCCTTAAACTTTAATAATGATCCAAAGATGCTGCTAACAAAGTTTTACTTTGATGAGCTGATTTTTAAAAAAGAAACCTTTTTTAAATAACCTTTTTAAAAAATGTTAACATACAGGGAGTGAACCTTTAATTAAAATAAATTTAAGGATTCTTCTCTAAATGTGTGGTTTGTGTTTAGCTGGAATAGAGATCAAAGTACTACAATATTGCCAAAGGAAAATAACCTATGTTCCCAGTTACCTATAAATACCTTTAAGATATGCTTTGAGAGTCTCTAAATTTTATTTTCAATTTGTTCTCACTCAAAACAAGGGCACAAACTGTCTATTAAGAAAAGGAAGAAGAACCTGGGAGTTATATAAGGACGGCTGCTTCTAATCACTGTGTCTATTGATATCCAGTTAGAAATCCACCTCCTCAAAGAAATACAATCAATATTTATAGAACCACCAGCATTTCAAATATATGGTTAGTATTATGACTACATTCTATTTGAAAGTTTTTAAGCTTTTATTCCTGTGGCCAACAGGGAAAAAAAATTACCATTTATAACGGGGTGTTCCATGAAGAGGGATTTTTGCTTACATTACTTCATTTCAAAGGATTTGCTGGGACAGTCAGATTGGCTCAAGCTGAAACAGTCCAATTACTAATGAAAAGTGCCTCAGGCTTTAAAAATTTATAGGCCTTTAAAAATCAGTGATGCTAAAGACACTCAGAAGGCAAACTAAACAAATGTTAAAAATCTATTCTTCAATACTATTTTAGAGTACTTCTACTCTTCATTGAAACACTCATTTTGGAGACATAATTAGACACTGCCAACTCTGTCAGTGTTGCAGAATGGCTACTGGGCATAGGCCAACACAACTAGGACATATAGTAAATATTGTGAAAAAAGTCAGATAAAAAAAATTCACACAGCTATTTATACATCCCATTTTCAGCTTTAAGTTAATTGGGGGTCATGAGAAAAATAAAAATCAGGAGGTATAAAAGTGACCTTATTTTAAGTTTGTGGGCTCTTGTACTATGCTGATCTGTTATACAGTTTCTTTTCTTTTCTTTTTTTTTTTTTGTCCTTTTTGAGACCAGCCACACGGCACTCAGCCAGTGAGCGCACCGGTCATCCCTATATAGGATCCGAACCTGCGGCGGGAGCGCCGCTGTGCTCCCAGCGCCGCACTCTCCCAAGTGCGCCACGGGCTGGGCCCTGTTATACAGTTTTATCATGTGCCTTAATTGTGCCTGTTAGACTTTTGTATAAGCCTTGGAGGGGTAAGATTCTACTACAGTGCACACCTATGATTATGGTAGAATTATAAAACCCTAATCACAAAGTAAGTCAGTGGAACTTTCTTTTCTGATGGCAAACTCAGAGAAATGATATTGCAGATATATGAAAAGTACCCTCACCTATCTTTTGACAGTGGGCACCTACCCAGGGGCCAGATCAGAGAGGTGGGACAAAGACTTCCCATTTGCCACAACTCTTATGAAGAGATTCCCTGGTACAAACAATTCATCCATGGAGAATTCAGCAGAGAAAAAAGAAAAAAAGTGGCTCCCTTTAAAAATCTATACATTCAGGGCCGGCCCGGTGGCACACTGCTATAGTGCGCCGCTTGGGAAGTACGGTGGCGCTCCCGCCGAGGGTTCGGATCCCACATACAGACCGGTTCCCGCTCACTGGCTGAGCGAGGCACGGGAGCAACACCGAGGGTTGCGATCCCGTTGCTGGTCCCGGTCCGGTACGGGGGCGACACTGAGGGTTGCGATCCGTTGCTGGACACAGAAAAAAAGACAAAAAGAAAAAAAAAATGTATTCATTCATTTATTAATTCTTCTAATTATTCAACCATTTTGTTTTCATGAACTACAAAGTGACAGGAAAGTTGTTAGGCACTGGAAATACAAGCCTTGAAATACTTTGGAGGTAGAGACGAGTAATAAAAATTAAAATAATATGCTAAGTGGCAATGATGGGTTGGCCAAAATATTAAACTTAATGGAATTCACTTTCCAGAGAGAATACCCAAATAATCAGATAGTTCAAGGTGGATAGAGCTGAAGCATCCCTGAAGCCAATTAACACATTAGACAGGTAATGTTTTATAGAGTATATTGGAAGGAAGCAAAATCGTTTTCCGAAATAAATTTATAAGTGCTTGGTATTTAAAGACTGAATTTTGAGCAAGTGAATAAATTGAGAATAAAATTCGGTAATAGAAACCCTTGTGTAAAAAGTGTAAATCTCCTTACAAAACATGTTAGATAATATTAACAGATAGATACACAGAAGTGCTTCTAGAAAGAACTATAATAATTTCCTTAGACATATTGTTAAGGAAGTTTTTAAAAACTCGGAATAAACTCTTTAGTTTTTCATAAATATTTGCATGTGTATGTGTGCATTATAGTGAAGGTTATTATTCTAAGTGTGGATGTGAATGCGTGTACCCTCCCCCCCCAAACACATATACCTACTTCTCTCTTTACAAACTTACTCTTTACCCGAGAAGATTAAAAAAAAAAGAAACTCCACAATTCTAGGGGATAGCAACAAAATCCATGATTTTGATTTTAAGTTACAGAAACCAGGAGTATCTACAGCCTAAATAAATAATGGCTAAAATTGTTATCGTAAAAATAACAGGATTCCTGACTTTCTGAACACAACCCACTTTATCTTTTTTGGGTGATCTGAATCCTGCCTGGGGCTTGAATTTTTTTAGGCATTCTGCTCTAGTTTCAGGCCTTTTTCCATTCCTCATTTCCCTCTGAGAAGCAATTTATCACTTTGTGTTTTGTGTTTTTGGTTTTCTCTCTTTGCCCATACTATAGCAGGCAGAGTCCACCATGCTCAGCAATGCTGACTGTCTTTGAGACATACATATGCATAAATGTCTCTTAGGAAGTTCTTCCATACTTTCAGCTAATTCCCCAAATGTCCTTTTTCTGTTTCCCAAAATACCTTTCTGGATTTAAATAAGCCCATTTTATAAGAACAATAACTTTCCAAATGATATTTATTGTAATGTAAAAACAACATTTTCCAGGGTATACAAACGGTCCCTGCTGAGCAACATAAAGTCATTAGTTCCAGATAGCAGGCGTTCTCTTTCACTCTTTAAACTCGGCAGCTTTGTCATTTCATTACAGTTTGAGAAATGGTTCTACCATTTATCTGCCTTTTTCACTCAAAGGAAAATTATACAAAAGACCTCACAAATATTCATCATGGATGAATATAATACATATGGTTACAATTACTTTCAATTACTCATATTCCTAAATGCAAGTTGCATGTAATCACATATAACATACTTCTTTCCTCCATTACTCCTTTATTCGTATTTGAGCTTATATATTTCTACAAGTAATGATTAAAATTCCAAAAGTAACATCAAAAGAAAATGAAAAGGGTATATAAATGTCACTGCCTGGTTGCAAATTTTACATGCTCTTACTGAACTCAACTCCGTGAACATCTGGATTGGATTTATACTGTAAAGAGAAATACATCTATGCATGAAATAGTGTTCCTGGCAATAGTTTTTTAACACAGAAGTGGCACATTTACATATAAAACACCCTTATTTTTTTCTCTGTAAGGTAATTCTGGATCTTAGTAAGAAAGTTTATACTGCTCTTTCTTTTCTTCATATTTGTCTATTAAAGAAGAGTTTTAATTGCCTTACATATACCTTCAGAAATCAGAGCATGTCAATTAGAATCCAAACTGGTTTTCTAAGCCAGGTAAAAGATTGCATTACAGAAGAGAGGAGATAGGCATGGATTTTTGTTGTAGTTCTTATAAGTTACATAATAATGACATTGATAACCATAAGACCTACATTTAAACTATCAAAAATAGAACATTTCAAATTATTTTATCAATACAGTTGAAATCCTGCTCAGATCGTTTATGCTTTAGTCTCCTTGTTTAGTCTGTGAGATCTTGAAGATGACCCTGTGTCTTCCTCTTACATCCTTTTTTCCCCCATTTTTAAAGCCTCTGGGTTTTGTTTTTGTTTTGGGGGGGGGTTGTTTTTGTTTTTGAGTAATGTGGCTGTTGGATAAAATCATTAAGAATGAAATCACTAGTCATCTCATCACCCAGTAATGGGATATTCTTTCATTGCCTTATGATTTTCTCTCTTTTTAATGACAGATTTTTAAAAATAAGTAATATGTGAATATTGAGGAAATTTAAAAAATACAGAAAAGAATGAGAAAAAGGATGAAATTAGTCACAATCTACCACACAGTGATAGCCTATATTTACTTCTCTTTCTGTTTCTTTCTCTCTCTGTATAATATATACACTTCTCTGTAACTAAAGATAACATTTTATAGTTCTATATTATTTTTTCACTCAAATTTATCGATGAACAATTTACTATATCATTAAATATTCTTCAAAAATATAAATTTGAATATCTGCATAATTTTCTATCTTGTTTTTGTATAAAGTCATTCAACCTTTCCCTACATAGATATTCAGGATAATAAGGCAGTATAAAACATCCTTGCTTAAACGTTTTTAAAAATTCTTATATTGAGTTGATAGATGTGAATTAATTTGGATCTCTCTGTGTACTGTTTGCTCCGTTTGCCTAGCATAATACTTGGGTTAAGAAAAAACAAAGAAAAAAGAATATTTAAGCATTTGAAGTAAGTACAGTCTTTCTCATTTTAGATCAAATTGACTTTGTAGTACAACTTTTTATATGCAATTTTCTGCAATATTATGGTAATGATATTTTATCTAAGCTAGAATAGCAGTAATAGTGAAACACATATTCAGCATGTTTAAATTTTTATTTTACCTTATAAAGAAGAATATATGTCAGAATTGTGTACCTGGGGATATGATATAGAAGAAATCTTTAAACTCATCCATCCAAACCTCTGCCAGCCTCCTGTTGTTCTTGTTGATGACATGACCAGTTCCACCAGGGAAAGTGTATGGAGTTGCCTTCCGAAAAACATGACCAACATGGGAGCAAGTCACAATCTCCAATGAGCCTCCACATTGCCAAATCTGGGAAAAAGAACAATCACTGTATAAAAATCATTGTAAATAATGCATTAATATTGTATGATAAGCAAATGAAGCTTAGGCCTAATCTTTATGTCTTTGTGTCTGTCTGATATGTTTCAAGCACATATCAAATGACACAAAATTTGAAACTCATATACTTATTTTTGGCAAAGGATGCTAAATTGAAAGATCTTGATATATTTAAATACTTGTAGTATTGGAATCATGAAGATAAGAAATAATTAGTTTCTTATCCCTTTATTAGGCTACCTAGTTGTCCGGCAATGGACCGCAACCCTCAGTGTCGCGCCTGTACCGGACCGGGACTGGGACCGGCAACGGGATCGCAACCCTCGGTGCTGCGCCCGCCCCTCGCTCAGCCAGTGAGCGGGAACCGGTCTGTATGTGGGATCCGAACCCTCAGCGGGAGCGCCGCCGTGCTCCCAAGTGGCGCACTGTAGCAGTGCGCCACCGGGCCGGCCCTTCCAGTTTCTAGTAGTAAACCCAATTGCTATTTAACAGATGTTTGGTATCCAAAATCTGCTATGAATAGATGAATTTCTACATGTTAGATGCCATAGTCAAAATTTAAATGCAATTTGTAGAAAAATCAATCTATTATTCTTCATCCATCTGGAATTTTAATAACAATTAATTTCAAGCTGTCTCTATCACTTGAATCTCAGGCCTTTGGATATATGATTAGTCTTATTAAAATGTTCTACGATGCCTTTATATCTGCTCAGTGTCTACACATACTTCTAGGAAGCTCTACAGGGAGGTTTAGGATTGTGTTTCTTTTGTATTTTAAACATGCTTTACTGAAGAACTGACTACACTGTATTTTAAGCAATTGTTTACTTCACTATCACTCCTTTTAAACTATGAACTCTTGAAATACATGCCATATATTTCTTGTTATTCTAGGATTTGTCATGCAGTTGAGGCTAGGTATTATGTAAAGCATCCACAAAACATTTATTTCTATAAAATTACATTGTGTATACAAACCATAGGTTATACTAATATAGTGTGAGTGTATATATATTATGTTTATACCTCTATACACACAATCATATATATTTACTATCTTCATGTTTCTTATCTCAATAAATAAAAGTACTAATTACTGGAACACAGAATTTGAAGGACTTGGTTTTTACACTGTAACTAACATTGTTCGTATTTGATAGATCGGAGAGTTTTTTTTTGTTTTTTTGTTTTTTTTGAAAGAAAGTTTTCTCCAACTGACTGCTCATGTAACATTCAGTTAGAAGAGAGCTACTATTGGGCTTGGGTACCAGTAAAAGACATTCATTTCTTACTAGAAGATAAAAGATAAGTAATAACACACAGAATTTGAAGGACTTGGTTTTTACACTGTAACTAACATTGTTCGTATTTGATAGATCAGAGAGTTTTTTTTTGTTTTTTTGTTTTTTTTGAAAGAAAGTTTTCTCCAAATGACTGCTCATGTAACATTCAGTTTAGAAGAGAGCTACTATTGGGCTTGGGTACCAGTAAAAGACATTCATTTCTTACTAGAAGATAAAAGATAAGTAATAACATATGAATTAACAGTTGTTTGTGCATTTCATGTACATCCCCTTCCTCAAAAGATAGGGCAGCTCATTCTTAAATAGTCAAAAATGCTTAATTAATTTATAACTTCCTCATATTTCGAGTATGAAATATATAAACCATCTTGTAATTACATACATCTTTACAATTTTCCTTCCTGTTATAATGGAAGAAGTTGATCCTTCTGTTAAGACAAATCAATATTTCTATGTCAGTCTAGATTATATTCCTTATGTCTTACTTAAAGATGTAACCAATTTGATTATCCCCTCACTTTCCTCCTGAAACATCAACAATTTCCCTTAACACTAGATTATGTTGATCTTCACATAAAATCTTCTAAAATCTCCTCTCTTTCAGATTAAAAAATAAATAAACAGAATTTTACAAAACACAACAAAAAATTCATCACTTGGTCCCTTTCCGTATTCAACATATCTCACTGTTACTTCCCTTCACTATAAAATAATATAAACTATATTTTGCTCAAACATGTTGTTACCCTTCCTCAATATTCATTCACTTTCCCTACCATTGTGAAATGCTGTTTATTTCTTCAGCTCCCCCAAAATTCCTATGGTGGACATCACAAACATGTCCCAGGATGCTTTATCTTATAGACTCCTCTCTTGGATTCTCCTGCATTTCCTCCTCCTACTGCACTGTTTACCCATTTTCATTCTACATTTATTTACATGTTGGCCTTCATATCTATACATTCTCTAGGTGGTCTCATTTGTCACTATTAGTTTACATACAACCTGAATGCTGACAACCTCAACTTTTAAATCTCAGCCCAGACCTCCCTTCTGGGATCCAGACTTGTGTATCCAAACATCTACTTGACATCACCTCTTGCATTTGGAGACATCCACTTAGGCATGTCCAGAGTGGAACTGTTGATTCATCCCTACACTGTCAGCCAGATCTTATTTTCTTCCAATATTTTTTTTAGTGCCAGTAAACAGTGCCACCATTCATCTAGGTGATCAATTCAAGAATAAATGAATGAATGAATGAATGAATAAATAGAAACAAAGCTAGAAGTCATCATTGATTTCTTTCTTTCTTTTATCATCCTATGCAATCCATTGAAAAGTCCTGCTTGAAGCAATCTGTAAAATAACTCTCTGTATATCCATCTGTCTAAACCTTCTTGTGCCGCAATAACCAAATACCATAGACTGGGAAGCTTAAACAACAGAAGTTTATTTCTTACAGTCTGGAGGCTGGAAAGTCTGAGATCAAGGTGCCAGGACAGTATACTTCTGATAAAAGTGCTCTTCCTGTCTTGTAGATGGCCACATTGTGCTGCATCTTTACATGGCAGAGAGACAGCACTGGTATTTCTTCCTCTTCTTATAAAGCCACTGGGTCCTATTGGATTAGGGCCCCACCCCTGTGATCTCATTTATCTTTTATTACCTCTTAACAGGACTGACCTCCAAATACTGCCACACCGGGTGTTAGGGCTTCAACATATCAATTTTGGTGGGACACGATTCAGTCCATAGCAACATCTTTCTCTGTTTCCATCGCCACCATCCTTGTCCTAATCACCAACATCTCTCATCTGTCAACTGCAATAGATTCTTAATTGTCTTGCAGCTTTCACTGCTGCTCTCCTACAATTTGTTTTGTACTAAGAAATCAGAGTGGTCTTTTAAAAATTGAATCATTTCATTTTATTTCATGCTTAAATCCTTCAATGGTTTCTCACTGTGCTGTGAATCTAAACAAAATGCTTTAGCAGACCTCTACGACCTACATGATTTTCTCCCTCTGTCAATAAACACTGGTGATATTGGCCCTCTGCCATCTCCTAGAATAATATATCACATACATTTTCACACACCAAAGCCTCAACACCTGCTTCCTTCCCCATTCCCAGATTACAGTTCTGTCAGCCCTTCACCTTGGCTGCCTCTTTCTCACACTCCTCCTCTCAGCTGAAACCTTACCTCATCAGAGAGGTCTTCCCTAATGACCATATTTAAAGTAGCCCCACTCAGTTATTTTCTCTAATAATACCCTGTATAGTTCCTTCATTACTTACCACAAACTGCAATTTGTTTATTTGTATCCCTATGTGCTTTCTTTCCCCAAGTAGAATGCAGGCTCTGAAAGGGCAGAGGAGCTGTCTGGACATTTTTGGATGCCCAGAGCCAAGACCAGCACTAGGTGTGTAGTGGATGGAACTATATGTTTGTTGAATGGACAAATAAACTGGCTGAATGGACAAATAAATAATTTAAAATTAACTACCATGGTTAAAATGAAAAAAAAAAAAAAAAAGGCACGCCTGGCAGGATAATGAGATTTAAATAGACATATTTGGGGCAATTTTAAATTGCATTTTTGTAGGAAGTATTTTTTATTTTATTTATTTATTTTGGCAGCTGGCTGGCACAGAGATTAAACCCCTGGCCTCTGTGTTATCAGCACCACACTCTAATCAGTTGAGCTAACTGGCCAGCTGGAAATATTTTTAACATGAGACTAAGCAAAGTGGTCTAGTTAAATGATATGCAACTGCTGTTCCACATGCATTGGGTGCTGAGGAAGTTCTTTGGAGGTCACAACACAACAAACAAACATCAGAAATGGTTGATGGTTCATAGCAAAAAGGTTGCTAAATAATCCAATCTTGATTTTTTTATGTGCTATCAAACGTAACTATTTAGCCAGTTCACACTAATCTCTCTCTCTCCCATAAACATGATTTAGTGAAGTACTCAGGCTTTACTGCAAACTGTGACCAGGTTTTTCTAAAAGGTGCTCCAAACTCAGAAGAAATATCACACGACATGTTATACTCATACATGAAAGGGAATTTAGGTCTTCTTTTTATTGTGAGAAATGCAGTGTTGTTGGTAAAGAGGTTTTCCCTCCCCTTCTGTGGATTAGGCATAAGTGAAGAGCTTCTTTCCTCTCACTCAAGCCAAATAAGGGAGCTAATAAATGATGGAGAGACTGGCCTTTCACTTCCAGCTAGATACTTGCTGAACAGTCAATCAGCAGGCTACCCTGGTGTTGCTATTAGAAAAGAGCAGAATGTGTTCACAGAGTTCTTGGGAAAGCCTCAAGTGTGGGGAAAAATGTGACCCTAGTAAAATGGGTACCACTTCTAATCTAGAGAATTATGAAGGAAGGATTGGGATTTTCTGCACAGCTTACTCCAGCAGAATTGATAAATCCAACAGTGCAGTGACCCTCAGAGCAAGTGGTCTTTAACGACAACTGGACAAGACCTTAGCAGTTCCTGGGCTCTGTAGAGTTTGGAACATGGAAAAGAAAGAATGAGTTGTGAGACTAAGAATATGGAAGATCAGCAAAGAAATGCACCATTGAGAAAGGCAGCTGGAGACCCTACAGGGTCTCTGGTTTGAATGTCCCCATAAAAGGCTGGAACTTAACCCCCAATTGTGTGGTGGAAGCTGGGGTCTTTAAGAGGTGATTGGATCACAGAGATTGTGCCCTCATGAATGGATTGATCCATTCATAGAGTAATGGTTTGATGAGTAATGGTGGTGTTGTGGGTGTGGTTCTGATAGCTTTATAAGGAGAGTGGGTGAGAAGGTTAGTTCTCTCTCTCTTGCCATATTCTCACCATGTGACATACTGTGTCATCATGGGACTCTGTACAGAGCACCTACCAAGAAGAAGGCCTTTAGAGATGTGCCACTTGGACTGTGGACTTCCCAGCTTCAAAAACTATAACAAATAATTTTTTTTTCTTTAAAAATTACCTGGTTTCAGGTATTCTGTCATGAACGACAGAAATGGACTAATATGCAGGATGAGAGAGATTAAGATCCCTCTCTCCAAAAGGCCCTTGGATATAGAAGGAATAAGAAGTGAAGCTGATCACAGTTTTAAGGAAACAATAAAACCACATATGAAAGATAATCACGTGGGTGGAGGCCCCCAGTAGCAAATGGAATCATACTGAACTAACAAAAGGCAACCATGTAAAACATAGATAAGACCTGCTGTTTTTTCTAGCCCTCTTATTTGACCCTACTTCCTGGGGGAGGCTATCCAAAAACCCCTGCCCTTTTCCACTCCAAGATCCTCTGTTAGCATGGGCCTGGGAAGAGAAGAGAATGTGAGCTTCTGTTATATTTATAGCTGTTTTTTCTAGCCCTCTTATTTGACCCTACTTCCTGGGGGAGGCTATCCAAAAACCCCTTCCCTTTTCCACTCCAAGATCCTCTGTTAGCATGGGCCTGGGAAGAGAAGAGAATGTGAGCTTCTGTTGTATTTATGAAATCAAGGCTTTAAGTTGGACATTAGAATTTTCAATAACTGAAAATGATTAAGAGGCTATAGAATTTGTCCTAAATGACAGTAGGATTCAAAAAGAATATTCTTCAGAGCATGAAAGCAATGATTGGAGAAAAAAATAATAATACCACTTTAAGTCTGGACTCCACTAAATTCAGACCAAACGATAAACCTTGTTACATATAAACCAGTCATTCACAACAGTTCTCAGGGCTTCCCACTTGTCTTTTCGCAAATATGGGATTAGTGCTGTGGCTGTGTGGGATGCCCAGGACTCTTTATTTCTGTTCTGTCACTTCCTGGTCCTAACATGGCTTCTGGGCTCATGGGTTCCATGCCAATCTTGGGGCTTAGAACATTACACCCCAAAATATGGCACTTTGGCAATTGAGAAAATCACAGAAGCCAGAAGCATGGTCATAAAAGAATTCTCTGACCTGAAAGTAGGTAATAATACCCTCATTCCAGAAGGGTCTTGCCCTGTACCCAGAGGCCAAGAAAAATCTAAACAAACAGGCCTTGCTAATCCCCTCTCCTTGTTTATTACCATTAGATCACACTCCTACAATCATACTCCTATGACTGTAGGTTTGTGGGAATATGATTGTAGGAGTATATGATTTTGTCCAATCATATGTCTACACAACTGCTTTCATTGATCCTAAGCTTAAAAATAAACAGTTTTCCCTGGGTCTTTGGGTTTTCCTTTCTGAAGTTTCCAATGTCACATAAAGCATTGTTTATATAAATATTATGATTTTTTCTTGCTAATCTGTCTGTTGTTATCCAGATGCCAGCCATGAACATTGTGATGGGTGAAAAAAGATATTACTTTTTCTCCCATGCACCCTGAACATGCACAGACAACAGAGAATATAATCTAGTTTGAAATCTTTTAAAGTAGAGTTCCAGTGGTTTTACTCCTTTCCCTATCATTAAGCAAAGGTGAGAATATACAAAAGTGCCGATTTTGTGTTAGCCTCCTAACTTGCAATGAGATTCTGTATGTACATGTACAGACATAATACAATCATGGTTGTTGATTTATAAGACATAGGAAAACCTATTCTTGACTTTGGCTCTCACAGATGGAGATAGTTTTTAAATATATTTTGGAGAGATACATAGAGGTGGTGGCAATGTTCCATAACTCAGTGAATATTGGCCCATGTCTTGGTTGCATGCCATAGGCTACTGACTCTTGGACCTGAATAAAACATAAATGTCTCATTCACATGAATAGGTGATGGTTGAGTTATTTTATAACATAGAGTATATCTAATTATTTTCTAGGCTTCCAAAAGATTAATATTTGTATATTATATCTCTCTCAAGTAAATTTGGCCATGTATGAAATACACACTGTCCTTTTATCCACAGAGAACTGAAGCTAGTTAGTCATTTGTCTTCATTCCCAGATATTTTTATTAGCGTCTTTTGATGATGGAGAAGGTTGTTAATCAAAATGTAAAATGCCCATTGCTTATTTGATTATCTACATTATCTACTTGATTTTCTTCCCCCTGCTAGGAGACAATTAACTAACGTACATTATCTTTTTCGTGTGTTTTGGCACCTACATCAGTGACATTTTAATTAAGGTTCATAAACTTTATAAGCTCTAACTTTGCAATCTCAGTTCTAGTGCTACTATTGTTTCTAATTTTACAGTTGTTGTGCCAAATTCATGCAGCTGCTTGTTTGTATGCTAATTTTTATTTGCATCCTCACCCAAGCCCACACATACTATCTCTGCTACACAGCCATTGTTTAATATAGCCTTAATAATAAAAACAAACAACAATAATATACAACGGAGGCCATATACATGATGGTTACGAGTGTAGACTCTAGCTCCTGAGATTACATCCCAGCTTTGCGACTTACTAGCTGGGTAACCTCAGTTACTTCACTTTTCTATGCTTCGTGTTTCAGATAATAAAATGATCTACCCTAGAGCGTTTCAAGAATTAAGCCAAACCATTGTACGTAAAGACACTTCACATTTATTTGGGAAATGGACTGAAATGGAGCAAAGAAGAGGGATTTATTAAGGGGTTATTGCAATAATCTAGGAAAGAGATAAAAATAAGTTGGCTGAGAGTGATGACAATGAAATAGGAGGAATATAATAACTTGATTCAATTTAGGAAATTATAATTAAGAATTAATGTATGAGGGAAAGTCAGCAACATGGCAGAATAGGAGGCTCTTGACAATCTCTCCTTCTACAGACACACTGAGTAAATGTGTGTCCACACCTACGCATGAATCAGTTCTTCCCAAGAGAAAGCCAGAATCAGGTTGAAAGACTCCTATACACTGGATGATGGAAAATATCCACATTACACTCTCATACTAATCCTACCCTGAGCACAGCACCTTATAACCTGGAAGGAAACCCTGACTCCCAGCTTCTTCCTGAAGGGTGAGGGACTTTTCTTCTTCCTCAGCTTGCCTCAGAAACACTTCCAGCCCCTGAAGTCTTTCCATGGAAAGAGGTAGAGGCCTCAGTCAGCAAGAGTGAGAAGGATGGCACCCCCACACTCTCTGCCCTGGCTTACTACTGAGATAAATTTATGCAATCTTTCATTACAGAAAGGATGGGGACCACTCATTTATGAAAAGGAAAGGGGAACTCCCTACACCTTCTTCCTAGGCTTGCTTCAGCAAAACTCCAGACTAGAAGGTTCTACCTGCAAGGACGGTATAAAAATTATGTTTGCTTGAACAAAAAGAGTGGGTACTCCCAAACCCTCTCCCCTGTCTAGCTTCTGAGATAAATTTCTGCAATTACTCATTAGAGAGAGACTGATAACTCCAGACCAGAGGCTGCTCTTTTTTTTTTTTTTTTTTTTTTTTTTTT
>NW_007732886.1:1501-6155 GCF_000696425.1 Galeopterus variegatus | reverse complement strand
TCTTTTTTTTTTTTTTTTTTTTGTCTTTTTCGTGACCGGTAAGGGGTTCGCGACCCTTGGTGTGGTGTCGCCCACACCGCGCTCAGCCAGCGAGCACACCGGCCATCCCTACATAGGATCCGAACCAGCAGCAGGAGCGTCGCTGCGTTCCCAGCACCGCACTCTCCCGAGTGCGCCACGGGCTCGGTCCCCAGAGGCTGCTCTTGAAAAGAGGGTGTGAAAATTCTGCTTCTTGAACAGGAAAGTGGGGATCCCCCCACCCTCATCCCTGGCTTACTCTAGAGATACATTCCTGAAATCTCTCATTGGAATGAGACAAAGGGATGTCTCCATGACTGCAAGGGAAAATGGACACTCCCTGTGCCTTCCTCCCTGGCTTGCTTCAGCTATCACTCCAGACAAGAAGTCTCCCTCTGCTAGAAGGGTGTGAGACTTCTGCTTGCTTGAATAAGAGAATGGGCACTCTCTGCATCTTTTTTCCTCCCTTTCTCCAGCAATAAATATAGATCTGAAGACTCTCCTGAAAGTAGTTTCTGCATGCATCAAGTGCCCCAAATTTTACAGCCTTCACCCAAGATACTGGCTCCTAAATCACCTAACTCTGGGAATTAGAGCTCTGGATTCTTGAGTCTCCTAGCACAAAGATCAAAGAGGTGACTTTTAAATTTACGAATGTTCAGCAGCTATCTCCCTAGGTTCAAGGTCAGCAGTCTGATCAAGAATATAGGCATCTGCCTAAGACACTCTCCTGGTGTAGGACAGAATGAGTAGAAGATAAACTCTGGCTTTCAGCTTCTCTGCAAGGAAAGAAGGAACTAGAACACACATATAACATCCCAACCTCTTCAAAAGGGACCAACTTCTATCATACCTTTCTCAAGGCAATAGCAAGATTACTATTCTAATTTCTTGGCAACTACTAAGAATAAAGACAGCAAAGTGGATAAGCACAAAGAATTTAGGGCACCTAGAATCTCTGGACAGGCTGATTGGGAAGAACATCTCATTCACAGAAGAAGTCTGACAAGACTGGGAGAGGTGGTTCTTTATCTAATGCATAGAAACTAACACAGAAAGACAAGAAAAATTAAGAAAAAGGGAAGTATATTCCAAATAAAAGGACAAGATAAATCCCTGAAGCTGACCCTAATGAAATACAGGTATATGATATACCTAAAAGGAAATTTAAAGAGACAGCCATAAAAATGCTTGCTGAGGAAAGAAGAGCAATCTATGAACAAATTAAGAACTTCAACAGAGATAGAAGATATTACAAAGTACCAAACGTAAATCACTAATCTGAAGAGTATAATAACTAAACTCAAAAATTTAATAGAGGGTTTCAACAGCAGACTAGGTCACAAAGAAGAAAGGATTAAGGCACTTAAAGACAGGTCATTAGAAATTGTCAAATCTGAGGAACAAAAAGAAAAAAACAAATGAAAAAGAATGAAGACAGTCTAAATGGACTGATGGCACATGACCTAGCAGAATAGTATTCATATATGCATTATTGGTATACCAAAAGAAGAGAGAGAGAAAGAAACAAAAAAGCATATTTAAAGAAATAATGGCAGAAAATTCCCATGTCTGGGGAAGAAAATACAAATCCAGATCCAGTAGGCTAAATGGATACCTAATAGGATGACTCCAAAGAGACCCACACCAAAACACATTATAATCAAACCATCGAAAGTTAAAGATAAAGAAAGAATGTTAAAAGCTTCAAGAAAAAAGCAGCTTGTTACATACAAAGGAACTCCATAGACTACCAGTGGATTTTTCAACAGAAATCCTGTAGGCTAGAATGAAATGAGATGATATATTCAAAAAGCCGAAAGAAAAAAAAAAAAAAAAGCCTGCCAACCAAAAAACACTGTACCAAGCAACCCTGTCCTTCAAAAACGCAGGAGGGATAAAAACTTTCTCAGATAAACAACACTTAGGGAATTTATCACCACTAGACCTGTCTTACAAGAAATGCTAAAAGAAGTCCTTCAAGCTAAAGGAAACAATGCTAAGTAGCAACATGAAAATATTTGAAAATATATAACTCACTGATTCAAGTGAGCAGATAGTCAAACTAAGAACACTTTTATACTACAATAGGGGTGTGAAAATCAATGGTCTTTAGTATGAAGGCTAAAAGACAAAACTATTAAAAACAACTGTAGTTACAATAATTTTTTAAGAGACACAAACTCTAAAAGATAGAAAACATGTCAACAAAAACAAATTGTAAAGGAAGTAAAAGTGTAGGGTTTGTATAAGTAATCAAAGTTAAATTGTTAATAGCTTAAAATAGCCTGTTATTAGTATAATTATCGTAACCCTCATGGTTACCACAAAGAAAAAATTCTTAGTACATAGTCAAAAGATAAAAAGAAAGAATTCAAAGCATATCACTAGAGAAAATCATCAAATCACAGAGGAAGACAGCAAGAGAAGAAGAGAAACACAAAAGATCTACAAATTAAACAGAAAACAATGAACAAAATGGCAATAGTAAGTCCTTACCTATCAATAATTACTTTCAGTATAAATGGATTAAATCCTCCAATCAAAAGACATCCAGTGACTGAATGGATAATAAAAATAAAGACCAAACTACATGAAGGGACTTTCAAAATGTTCATGGAAAAATGGGATTAAAAGATGAATAAAAATATAAATTTTATTTTTCAACATAAGCTCCATCAGGTTCAAGATACTTTTGTAAGTGGTGATACCAGACATTTAGTCCATTCCTAAAGAACTGAGGGTCCTGACAATTTAACAATATCAATGCAGTCTTTTTTACATTATTAATGAAAGAAGAATTAGTTCCCGTTAAAGGGTTTTTAACACTAGGAAACAAAAAGGCCTCAGAAGGAGCCAAATCATGACTGTAAGCTGGATGCCTAATGATTTCCCATCAAAACTGTCACAAAATTGCCCTTGTTTGATGAGAGCAATGAGCAGGAGCATTGTTATGGTAGAGATGGACTCTCTGGTGAAGCTTTACCTGGCATTTTTCTGTTAAAGCTTTGGCTAACTTTCTCAAAACACTCTAATAATAAGCAGATTTTATCATTCTTCACCCTCCAGAAAATCAACAAGCAAAATGCCTTGAGCATCCCCAAAACCTGTTGCCATGACCTTTGCTCTTGACTGGTCCACTTTTGCTTTGACTGGATCACTTCTACCACTTGGAAGCCATTGCTTTGATTGTACTTTGTTTTCACGATTATACTGGTAAAGCCATGTTCTATCTCCCATTAAAATTCTTCAAAGAAATGCTTCAGGATCTTGATCTCACTTGTTTAAAATTTCCTTTGCAAGCTCTGCTCTTGTTTGCAGCTGATCTGGCAGAAGAGATTTGGTCCCGATCTAGTGGAATGTTTGCTCAAGTATAATTTTTCTTCTTGAGTATACATAAAATATTCTTCAAAATAGATCATTTATTAGGCCACAAAACAAATCTTAACAAACTTAAGAAGACTGAAACCATACCAAGTATATTTTCTGACTACAATGGCACAAAACTAGTAACCAAAAGTGGGAGAAATCTTATAAGACTCACAAATGTGTGGAAACTAGATAATATGTTCCTAAACAACCAGCAAGACTGAAACCATACCAAGTATATTTTCTGACTACAATGGCACAAAACTAGTAACCAAAAGCGGGAGAAATCTTAGAAGACTCACAAATGTGTGGAAACTAGATAATATGTTCCTAAACAACCAGTGGGTCAAAAAAGAACATAAAAAGGGATATTAAAAAAATATCTTGAGACAAACAAAAATAAGAACACATATACCAAACACAGACAAAACAGTTCTGAGAGTGAAGTCTGTAGCAATAAATGCCTACATCAAGAAAAGAAGAAAGAACTCAAGTAATCAACCTAATGTTACACCTCAAGGAACTAGAAAAGAAAGAAAAAAAGAAAGAAAGAAAAGAACAAAGTAAGCCCAAACTTAGCAGAAGGGAGGAAATAACGAAGATCAGAGCAGAAAAAACGACCTAACACTATGCCTCAAAGAACTTGAAAAACAACAACAATTCAAACCTAAAGGTAGTAGACAGAAAATTAAGATCAGGGCAGTAATAAACAAAATAGAGACTGAAAAACCAATAGAAAAGGTCAACAAAACTAAAATTTTTTTTTTTAAAGTTAAATAAAATCAACACACCCTTAGCTAGACTAAGTAAAAAAAGAGAGAAGACTCAAACAAAGTCAGAAACGAAAGAGAAGGCATTACAACTAATACCACAAAAATATAAAGGTCATAAGAGATTACTAGGAACAACTATACATCAGCAAATTAGTTAACCTGGAAGAAATGGATGAATTCCTAGAAACATACAAATTACCAGGAAGACTGAATCAGGAAGAAATAGAAACTCTGAACAGAATAATGAATAAAGAGAGATTGAAAAAGTATTAAAAAGTATCCCATCAAAGAAAATCCCAAGACATGATAGCTTCACTGCTCAATTCTATCAAACCTTTTAAGAAGAAATAATACCCATTGTATTATATTGAATTACGTCCCTCTTAAAACTCTTTGAAGCTTGAATTGTGTCCCCCAAGTTTTATGTATCAGAAACTTAGCCCCCACTGTGACTGTTAAGAGGGTGGGAAATCCTGTTATGGTAATTGAAAGGT
>NW_007732886.1:0-1301 GCF_000696425.1 Galeopterus variegatus | reverse complement strand
CGTAGTGAATGGATGAAAATGGTGGTCAGGGGCGTGGTTCTGAGGGCTTTAAAAAAAGAGGAGAGTCTGTCTCTCTCTTTCTCTCTCCTCTCTCTGCATCCACCATCTTGCAATGTGAGACCCCTGGGTCACTGATGCCACCACCAGATGGACTTTGGACTTCCCAGTCTCAGAAAGTGTAAGCAATTTCATTTTCTATATAAATCACCCAGTTCCAGGTATTTTGTTATAGGCAACATAAACAGACTAATACACCAGTCCTTCTCAAACTCTTCCAAAAAATTGAGGAGGAGAGGCTATTTCAAAACTCATTTTACAAGGCAAGCATTACCCTAATACCAAAGTCAGACAAGGACATTACAAGAAAAGAAAACTGTAGCCCCAAATGCCTGATGAACACAGATGCAGACATTCCCCCCCAAAAATACTAACAAACAGAATTCAACGGAACATTAAAAAGATCATTCATCAGGATCTAGTGGGATTTATCCCAGTGATGCAAGGATGGTTTAACATATGTAAATCAATAAATGTGAAACACCATATTAATTAAATGAAAAACAAAAACCACATGATAATCTCAATAGATGCAGAAAAAGCATTTGACAACTTCCAGGTATTTTGTTATAGGCAACATAAACAGACTAATACACCAGTCCTTCTCAAACTCTTCCAAAAAATTGAGGAGGAGAGGCTATTTCAAAACTCATTTTACAAGGCAAGCATTACCCTAATACCAAAGTCAGACAAGGACATTACAAGAAAAGAAAACTGTAGCCCCAAATGCCTGATGAACACAGATGCAGACATTCCCCCCCCCCAAAATACTAACAAACAGAATTCAATGGAACATTAAAAAGATCATTCATCAGGATCTAGTGGGATTTATCCCAGTGATGCAAGGATGGTTTAATATATGTAAATCAATAAATGTGAAACACCATATTAATTAAATGAAAAACAAAAACCACATGATAATCTCAATAGATGCAGAAAAAGCATTTGACAAAATTCAACATCCATTCATATTAGAAACTCTCAAATAAATAGGTATGGAAGGAATGTACCACAACACAATAAAAGCCTTATATGACAAGCCCATACCTAACATCATACTCAATGATGGAAATTTGAAAGCTTTTCCCCTAAGACCAGGACCAGAACAAGGATGCTCACTCTTTCTATTTTTATTCAGCATATTACTGAAAGTCCTACTTCAAAAAATTACACAAGAAAAATAAAAGCCATCCATTTAGGAAAGGAAGAAGTGAAATTGTCACAAATGTTATATAAAGAAAAAC
>NW_007732885.1:219814-229588 GCF_000696425.1 Galeopterus variegatus | reverse complement strand
TCTTATAGTTTGCATTTCCTCTAGATTATCTAGAGGTCTGATCAGATTTGGATTTAATTTTTTGATATGAATATTGTATAGTTAGTGTTGTATAATTCCCATAGCACTGTATTAAGAGGAGCATAATGTCTGGTTGTCTTTCTTTTCATGATTGACCAGTGGGATCAGATGGTATAAGCCTGATCCATCCACTGTACTTGTAAAGTTCCCTACAACATTTCAACTAATGGTTTTAGCAGAATTAGATGACTTTTGTCTATATCATTATTTCATTAAGAGTTGTAAAAATGGTGTTATTTCAGTCCTATTATTATTTATTTATTTTACTGGAATTCTTCTATAAAAAATAACTTTCCCTCAACTACTATTTGATTACCACAAAAATTCAGCATATACAGATGGTTTTCCACTTACCATGGTTCAACTCAAGATTTTTTGACTTTATGATGATGTGGAAGTGATACACATTTAGTAGAAACCACACTTTGAGTACCCATACAACCTTCTTTTTTTTTTGACCCATAAAACCTTCTGTTTTTCACTTTCAGTACAGTATTTAATAAATTACATGAAATAGTCAACACTTTATTATAAAATTGACTTGTGTTAGATGATTTTGCCCAACTGAAGGCTAGCGTGAGTGTTCTGAGCACATTTAAAGTAGGCTAGACTCAGCTGTGATGTTCGGTAGGTTAGGTGTATTAAATGCAGTTTTGACTTACAATATTTTCAACTTATGATGGGTTTATTGGAACATAACCACATTGTTAAGTCGAGGAGCATCTGTATAAGAAAGCCAGAATAAATACTTGATATTTTTCTCTTATCTATTTTTAAAATAATTAGTTGATGCTCCTTTATTTAAAATATTATTATGAATTCAGAATTTTTAACATATTTGATTTATTTCAATCAGTTGCAGTCACTATTCTTTTTGATGATCCAATGTTTCATTTGCAACCAGTGACTGCTTCCTGAAGTTAGTTTCATTTGCTTTTGTCTTTTGACATGACCCTAGGAATCTTTGATATCTGGCACAATAAAATATTCAAGGCTTATTTTATACATTTATTGAGTTAGATTGTTTTAGTCCGTTTATGTTGCTATAACAGAAATACCTGGAACTGGTTAATATAGAAAGAACAGAGGTTTATTTGGCTTGCGATTCTGGGACATCTGCATCTGGCATGGGCCTCAGTCTGTTTCTACTCATGGCGGAAAGTGGCAGGCAGCTGGCAGGGACAAGCAGATCACATGGCGAGAGGAAAGCGGGGTGGGGGGGAGGTGCCAGGGTCTTATAAACAACCAGCTCTCATGGGAACTAATGGAATGAGAACTAACTCATTAATACCCCCTCCTCCAGGGAGAGCATTAATCCATTCATGAGGGATCTGCCCTTGTGACTCAATCAGTTTCCAGCACTGCCACATAGGGGATCAAATCTCCACATGAGTTTTGGAGGGGACAATTCATCCAAACTGCATCACAGATCTAAAGCAGTTATTTCTTCAGGGAGTTCTGATCACTTTTACTGGGAAATGGTATTTAGATACCGCAATGTGGGTGCTAGAGTTGCTAATTGTAACTAGGTTGATGGTTTATTTCTTCCAGATTTGTGCAGTGGACAAAGTTAAGAAGTTCATAACTTTTATTGGCAATAAAAATATATCATGATATTATATTTAGATTTCCAATTCAAATTTCAGGCTATAGGAATTTTTATTTACCTTCTCAGAGCTTATGTATTGCTAATTTCTTTTTCACTATCATAAAANGCTGTTTAATTTCCATGTGTTTGTATACTTTTCAGGGTTTTGTTTATTATTGATTTCTAGGATAATTTTTTTTTAATGTAGCAATAGACAAGTAATGCTGTAGAAGAAATTCACATATCAGTTAGAACTTTACTCAAATGGATTCTGAATCTTCTTTTAGGCCAGAGCTTCAGTTTTTCTGACAGTCACTTCACTGGAAAATAAATGAAGTTAGACCCAGCCCCTGGCCATCTTTAATATATCTGCTCAGCCATGACCCCCCAACATCTTTATCCAGCCAGGCAATGACTGAGCCACCGCCAGAAGCCACCTGGACTCCCAAGCTGGGGTGGGGGGTGCCAAGGGCCTCAGCCACACCCTCCCGATATTTGTATCCAACCCAGTGATGACTGACCCACTGTCAGAAGCCCCCAGGCCCCTGCACTGGGGTTAGGGGGCTGAGGTCCTCAGCTACGCCCCTCAACGTTTGCATCCAGCCCAGTGACAACCAGGTTGCCACTGGAAATCCCCAGGGTTCCTGAGCCAGAGGTGGGGGGTGGTCTGTGGGCCTCAGCCATGCCCTCCCCCCTCCACAATCAGGCCAGTGAAAGAGCCTGCCTGGCCAAGCCTAGTTCCCCTACATCCACCTCTGTCCTCCTCCCTGCTCCCTCATCCCCCTCCCACTGCTCCACACCAACATCTTAGAATGTAAAAAAAATAATAATAATAGCAGATAAAAAAAATTTAAAAAGAAAACAAAAACACTTTCCCCTCTAGCTAACTTCAGCAATCCTCCAGAGTACTGGGCAGCCAAATGTTTCTGGCTACTTGGACAGGGCCCAAGGCTGGCTTTGGACAGATGTCATCTCATTACAGATTTTACCACTTACGAGTGGTGCAGAGCTCATATCGAATACTTCTCTAGACACTGAGAATAGACAGTCTCAGATTTAGAAAATAACACCATGGCTGTATACATAAACCGATATGCTTACATATAAATTATGCTTCATGTGTGTGTGTGTGTGTAACAGCATCACTTAACGACAAGGATATATTCTGAGAAACACGTTGTTAGACAATTTTGTTGTTGTGCTACCATCGTAGAGTATACTTACACAAACCTAAATGGTATAGCCTACTACACACCTGGGCTATACTTTTATAAAACTGCCAGAGCAGTAGGTTTGTTCATCCCCGTATCAACACAATCACATGAATAATGCATTGCACTGCAACAATAAGACAGCTATGATGCCACTAGGTGATAGGAATTTTTGTTTTGTTGTAATCTTATGGGACCACCAATTTATATGTGGTCTGTCATTGACCGAACATCATTGTGCAGTGCATGACTGTATTTACATGCGCATGTACTCATATACCTCTATAGGCATACATGCATACATGCATTATTTTAGTTTGCATGTGTGTGTGTGTATATATATATACACACACACACATGCAAACTAAAATAATCTATATAGACCTGACTTTCTAGGAGTCTGTGTCATCACTGAGAGTCAACACAGAGGACAAAATTCATCTCAAGAGCTATACTAATACTACCAAACAAACTTAAGCCCCTGTTAGTGTCTTATTAATTTATCTTTTATCAGTTTTACTTGTAGAAGAATAGCCATAAAATGTCCTTGGACTCTATGAACATTACTACCTCTGTGGGAACTTGTCAAAGTTTGTGTATAATTTTTTCTGACAGGCAATTGTGAGCACCTATATAATGTTTGTCACTGTACTATAAAGCATAGAAACATTTGCAGATCGACTCTGTGCCGATGCTATCTCTGTGGAGTGACCCTTCATCCCCAGCAAAATCCATCTTATGCTGATACAACTTCTTTGAAAAACTCCTTAACTTGTCAGAGATGATCTTGCTAGAGACCTTCCTTATTTTGCTCTCATGACACATCTTATTTTTGCATGATCATATGGTATATGAATGCCAACATTTCCCAATAGACTGAATTCTCAGAGTGCAGAGACTGCCTTTTCTATAAACTTATGCTCTATCTGTAGCACACATTCTCAAATAAAGTAGATTTCAACAAATGTCTCTTGAATGACAAACAAAAAGATAATTTGGCCTTATAGTCCAGGCAGTGGGGTATGGAGTAAAGGCTTTAAACATTTGGTGAATCAAATTAAAAAGGAAAGGCTTCTTGGGTTTGTTTTGAGTGTTTCGTTGAGGGTACTTTTCACGTAAGCTCAGAGTGGCTCTCTATTTAAAACCCATAGGAGATGTTTTGCTAAAGACTCAGCATCAGAATGGTGTTTTACTTGAAAATTTTGTTTGTTTTTGCTGTATAGGCACTGAGAACCTTCTCACTATTCCTATTTCCTTTTTCACATCGGTGGCTGGAAACATAGAGCCAGTTTTGTGGTACTCCTGTACCACAGGAGTATATGGAATTCATTTATGCACCAAACTCCAGTCCTGGATCCATCTTATTTACAGTTCTAGTCTTTTTTTACTCTCTGCTTTTGTTTATAATGCTTAAAAATTTTTGTACAGTGGAATTTTCAAACATAATTCCTCAAAATCCTTCATAATTTTTTATAATCATTCTTCATAATTCCTCATATTTCTTCAAAAAGAATTCATCATAATCATTTAATTTAGTACATAATCAAATTTCTCATGTTATCTCAAATGTCTTTTTATAGTTTATTTGATTCGATCAGTACTCAAGAAAGGTCCACACAGCACATGTGGTTGTATATCTCAATTCAATTTTAATTTGAAAAAAGAGGGAGTCTTCCCTCCCTCTTTTTCTCCTTTGCTATTTATTTACTTAGAAAAAAAAAGTCATGTGTCTTATGGAATTTTCCACATTCTGGACTTTGCTGATAGCATCCTCATGGTGGTGTTTGAGATATTCTCTTATAGTTTGCATTTCCTCTAGATTATCTAGAGGTCTGATCAGATTTGGATTTAATTTTTTGATATGAATATTGTATAGTTAGTGTTGTATAATTCCCATAGCACTGTATTAAGAGGAGCATAATGTCTGGTTGTCTTTCTTTTCATGATTGACCAGTGGGATCAGATGGTATAAGCCTGATCCATCCACTGTACTTGTAAAGTTCCCTACAACATTTCAACTAATGGTTTTAGCAGAATTAGATGACTTTTGTCTATATCATTATTTCATTAAGAGTTGTAAAAATGGTGTTATTTCAGTCCTATTATTATTTTTTATTTTATGTTAGGTGAGATAAGCCAGGCACAGAAAGGGAAATTCCACGTGTAATAAAAATTAATTAATTATTTAATTAATAAAAATTAATTAATTATTTTTTAAAAAAGTTACAACAATCACAACAATTTGTTGAACTTTTTAAAAGAAGAGAGCAGAACTGAGGTTGCGAGGAATGGGAGAAGGAGAGAGGAAGTCGGAAAAGGGAGGAATTGATAAAGGACCACATTAATACAATGTCTTATTTGCTCTACCTATCTATTTAAAATAAAAATAATAGCACTGTGATTATCGAAAATAGTTAAAAATTCTTGGCAGGTATCTCACCACCCCCACACTCTAATCTCCTTGGGATACATGGAAACAGTCAAATGATTATATATTTTTATCTTTCATAGGCATTTCTATTGTGGAAATTAATATTACTCAGGCATTGTCTGCAGATTTCCCTCTTCCCCCAGCCCACCAAAGGGAATGCAATTGCCAGATCAACCTTTCCCTACTCTTCCTCATGCTTTTCATTCCCTCTCTCCCTAAATTAATTACTGCCAGACCAGTCTCTAGACTTTTGTAAGAATGGATCATGAAGGATTTTATGAAAGAGAGAATAACTCAGGGAGAAAGGTGGAAGAATGGGAGGTGAGAAAACTGGAGGTGGACAATGGCATGGAGAGAGGTGGGGTGGCAAAGGAGAGGTTTTAGAGGACACAGAATGTAAGAATTATAGAGGAAGAAAATAGCAATATGATAAATGTTGCTAGAGCTTATGAATTTTTATCTTCTTTTGGAAAAGCAAATGAATGAAATTCTTCTATAATTACTATTCTGGCTCTTGTACTGTGCATCTTGAACATGATGCCATGTAGAGACTGCCCCATATGGACTGAAGCTTCAACAGGGCATGAAGTCTTTATAATGAAAACACCTACAAGTTTACAGTTTACAGATAATACCATATTGAGATTTAAGTTGGCTGTCAGTACGAAATAAGTTATGTATGAATTAATATATGTGTTCTAGTCTATGTACTAACCGAAGCCCATCCATATCCCTACAATGTAGGTATGTCTCATTCTAATTATAAGTAGACCAATAAGACAAGGCTGAGTAATACCAGATGTCCACATACATTCTTATGCTTGAATCCATGTCTTCTGAAATAAAGTCATATGAATCACTGGCAAAATGTTTTAAACAGGAGGAAAAAACCACAGCATCAGAAAATAAAATTTGACTCTAAGCAAAGCCAATGCTTTAGTTAAACAGAATAGTTCAGGGCACGAAAGCATTTTCAAGCATGGCTGCATCTAAGGGGAAACTGAGGTCAGGATGCCCATGATGAAAGCCCGAGGAGCAGCCGCATCTTGCTGCAAACAGGATTCTTTCATTGGAAAGAATCCTCCCAAGGTCCCCATGGCCTTGAGGGCTGACAGGAAACCCATTCCCTGAGGGAAGTGCTTTGTAATCCTTGATTTGGTTTATCTCAGTCTGTGGAAAACTTGGGGACTGAATTTAGGGTTCTTTCTTCCAGAGAAAACTTGAGCTTTGTTTGCAGCAGCCTGGGGGAAGTTACAGACCTTCAATTTCTTTAGTTCCTTTCCTTGCGTCAGGCTTAATTTGGAAACCCGGGTTAATTCTCCCTTCTGTCCAGAATTGAGCTCTGGATTGTTCTGCTAATATTGGCATTTACCTTGAAAGCAACTCTCCCTTTTTCTGCTTACTGCTCTGGTTTCAACTTAAGGTTTTTAAATTAAATGTAAAATGTCCATATATTTATCTCATTCATCCTCATAAAACCCCTGTGAGGTAAAAATGATTCTCTTCTCCCCCAACCCTCGGCCATCAGCCAAATGAGGAAATAGGGCATTAAAAGATACAAACTGCCCCAAAATTACAGTCCTAACAAGTGGCAAGTCAACCTTGCCTGACTCTAAAGTGCATCTCTTAACTAACGCACTTCCTGCCAAGTCCTCGGGGGATGCGGGGAGGGGGGGGGGCGATGGCTGTGGCCTTCAAATGGCCACTCTGCTGTTTCCTCATTTCAAGTCACCCTTCAGCCTGCCAACCAACTGTCCTTTTAAAACATGACAGTCTAAGATGGTATCAGTCTAACCGTCCTTGATACGCGATCTCACTACTTTCCACAAAACGTGCAAAAAGGTGCAAAGGGCACAATGACCACAGCACGCAGAGTTAAGGATGGCAATGGACCATTTGCCAGTTTCAGGGAAATGAGATGTGAAGGACTTACAGTGACAAACTTCTGGTGGCCGGCACTCACTGTGTGCTGTGAAACAGAGCGGTGAGCTGGTCCTGATGACACTGGGAAGCGGGTTTGACCCTCCCCTCCTCCCATTCCTCTCTCAGGCCATGCCAATTCCCCATTTCTGACCCACCACATCCACTGGACACCGCAGTTCCCTGGGCGGGGGTGGGGGGTGGGGGGAGGAAACAGAAGCAGAGTCTGTGTTAGTTTGTTCCTTGCCCGAGATATAAAAACAGTCTAGGAAGCGAGAGCGCAGGGGCAGTGCAGTCGGGGTTGGTTTCTGGAGACAGCACTGCCCTGCGCCTCCCTCAGCCCGCATGCCTTTGTGGTGCCAAGAGAAGAGCAAAGAGAAGTCAAACTGGCCCTGGGGCCATTCAGGAAAGAACTCAAGAGATCTAGGAAGGAGAAGGGTGAGTTAACAGGTTTTGTTGGGAGAAAGTACTCGGGAGAGCCAGCAAGGGATGGGTTTCTGGGTGGAATTTTGGAGGAAGAAAAAGAAAACAATTTCAGACGGATAGGTGCCATGGGAAACGGGAAATGGATAGGTGAAAAGGAAGCTCAGGATACTTGGCTTTGTGGTAAACAGAAGCAAAGGATTCCTTCTTGGTCTGGGTGCGTCACTCTTGATGCATATCTATAGGACAGTCACTCTCTCCAAGGTGTGATCTGAATGAGGGGACCCAGGCAGGCAGGCAGTGAGGCGGGCAATCCATGCCACCAGTCTGCTGGCAAACACTGAGCCTCTGTTTAAAGTTTGGGCAAATAGGGAAACAAAAAACAAACTAAATCAAGTCAGGTAAAAATAAAAACCAAGCCAAATGGAATCTGTAAAAACAATTAAGCCACAAAAAAAGCATAGTAATACTCTAAAGATACAAAAAAAGCATAAACTGAAAATGAGTTTCGACAGGTTTCAAAAGCGTGCTTGTGAAGAATCTGCCTTCTTCCTCTCTCCAGCCCTGTTTCTTTCTTGCTGTGCCTCCCTTGTCTGTACCCTCAGCCTTGCTGTTTTCTTTCTCTCTTGTCTTTCCACCCCATCCACCTGCCCTCCTTGCCTTTCTTCTTCCCTCTGTGTCTTACTTTCCCTATTTCCCCTTTATCCCTTTCAGTTATGCAGCTCTTGCTAAGGATGTCATGGTGGACATCCTTAAATCTTCCTCTGGTTCTCCAGCCCATGCCATGGAGGGAGTGTTGGGGTCTGACATTACAGGTCTTCTCAGTCCCCGAGCTTCCTGGGGGAAATCTCTTCCTGTGGCTCCCTCCCTTGCAGGTTTGAGTTTATGTCTTGCATCAGTGCTCCCTTGGCTCTTTGTTCACTTGCTGAAGCTTGTTAAGGAAAGGAAGATGCACCAGTTGTGGCAGTGGCAATGCCTCTATAGTCTAGGGTGACTTTGGTTGAGTTTCCTGGAAACAGACTGGGATGGAGAGTTGTATGCAGAAGTGTTCTTGGGACTTACACTTGTAGGGAGGTGACGATGGCAGAAATACTGGACAGACAAAAAGTTAGCATGCAGTGTGATTGCAGCTGAGTCCTCAGACCATCCTGTGGGGAGCTCTGAAACCCTTCAGAGTTGTTCCAAGTCAGGCAAAGGGGACGGGCCTCTGGACCCTTGAATCAGCCAGCCGTGGGCCTCAGGGAGCCTGTTGTGAAGGGCAGTATCCAGTGAGCCATCAGCAGCCAGTATTCCCAGCTGAGGGATGGCGGCACCTGCAGGGAGGAGAGGTGTGGGGTGGGGTCTGGAGCAATGTGTAGAGGGGAGACATAACATGGGCATTTCATCTTCACCCGTCCAGTACTCCTTCCTCCTGCAGCCATAGTGATGAGTGAGACATGAGTTAACCAGACCTGGATTTGGCTTTCATACAAGACACAAAGAGATGATGTCAATAATAAAAAAGCAAGAAAAAGAACAAAAAGGGAGATATCTTTGGGGGAGAATCTGGGAAGACTCTCTGAGGAGGGGTAGTTTTGAACTGGGCCTGAGGAAAGGGCCAGATTTTGAAGGGTAGAGCCGAGGGGCAGGGCAGCAAGCATGTAGACAGAGGACATCTTTTTGAAGTATTCTGATGTCTGTGCAGGTCTCCAAGCCCCAGATCATTGTGAACAAAGAAGTTCTGATTCCTTAAAGTAAATGTCTTTAAAGACTTGGGGAAAAGCATAAAGTAGGGTGGAGTGGAAGAGAAGCCCAAGGGTATTGTCCTGGAGATATTTCCATGTGTTAAGGCCTCCAAGAAGGCAGGAAGGTGCAGGTGTAGAGCGAGGGTATTGTCCTGTGTTGGCTCCTCGTCACCGCCTCATTACCGGGGACCAACAACACAGGGCGGGAGGAGGGATCCTGGACCAGCCGGCGATAACCTCCTGTGGGGCTGAGCGGGATGGTGAGTGTCGCAGGCCTGACCCCCTCTGCGCTTCGGGTCACAGAGCCATTTTCTGAGGCTTGTGTCTTGAGATGAATGTTGAGAAAGCTCCAAAGGTCATAAAAGCTGCTGCCTTTAAATATCTGGAAGGTGCCATGAAGTTGGGGAAGGGGTAACA
>NW_007732885.1:218732-219551 GCF_000696425.1 Galeopterus variegatus | reverse complement strand
TCCCTGAAGATCCTTCCTCCTTTCACCCATGACTTTAGCATTCCATATTTAATAAAAGTTTAGTCACAGAGCCATTTTCTGAGGCTTGTGTCTTGAGATGAATGTTGAGAAAGCTCCAAAGATCATAAAAGCTGCTGCCTTTAAATATCTGGAAGGTGCCATGAAGTTGGGGAAGGGGTAACACTTAGTCAGTGTGGGTCCAGAAGGCAAACCCAAGGTCACTATATGGATAAAACAGGAAAACAGGTGGCCTACCTCATTGCAAGAAGAGTTTAATGAAAGGCAATGCATTGTCAGAATCCAGCAGTAGTGAGTTTCTTTAGGAGGAAGTGTTCAAGCATGAAGCTGAAAATGTGGACAGGGTTATAGAGTATTCTTTCATTGGGATGAGTACTTGACCTTGATGGTATTCAAAGCCCATTCCAGCTCAGAAATAATATAATAATGACTAACACTTATTCAACATTTACTGTATTAGTTAAATACTATTCTAAGAACAGTAAATACTATTCTAAGGACTCTAAACATATGTTCTCATTTAATCCTCACAAGTTTATAAAGCGGACACTATTATTTTGTTCATTTTGTAGATAGGAAATTAAGACCTAGGGAGATCAAGTCACTTAGTCAACTGTCACACAGCCAGTAAGAGTTGAAGCCAGGATTTGAATGCAGACAGGCTGATTCCAGAATCCACAGTCCTCATCTCTTGTAAGACCAGAGTGTCTGAACCTGTGGCATCATTGCACAGCAGGTGCGAAACTGAGACAACCAGCAAGAGGAACCCAGAAACAACAGTGATAGACTCTGATGTGTTAG
>NW_007732885.1:215598-217416 GCF_000696425.1 Galeopterus variegatus | reverse complement strand
AGAGAATATTCCCAAAGGGGACAGTAGGGAAATCTTCCCAGTGCAGGCAGGGTTTTAATTCATTCATTTAGCGCCAACTTTCTTTGATGCTGCACTTTCTTTGTTGCTGGGATTGCACCATCGAGTAAGCCAGATGTGCAACCTATCCTCACAGAGCTTACCTTTTGCTGTGGAAGACGGATAATTGATCCTGCCACTACATGTCTCAGTGTTAAGAAAGGGGGTGCTACCATCACATTGTCCAGGTTCAAATCCCTCCTTTCATCACTTGCTGGTCAAGTGACCCAGGGCAAGTTATTGAGCCATTTCAAGGCTTATTTGAGTCACCCACGAAAGTCGGGAAAACAAAAGCCTATTTCGTAGGGTTGATGGGAGGAGAAAATGTAAACTCTTAGCAGGGTGCCTGTTTGGCACATAGTAAGTGCTTAATAAATGACAGCAGTTCTTACAAATGCCATGGCTTGGAAAATGTGGGCTACTATAAAGAACATAGGAACCCTCCCACTCCTTCTCCACCCCAGGATAAGAGAGAAGCATATCTGGCTGGATAAAATGGTGCTCTATGAAGACTGCAACAAGACATTTCAGATGGAAGAAAGCAAGAACAAACACAAAGAGATGGGATTCCAGGTGCTTTTCTGGGAAAGGAAAAGCATCAGTCAGGTGTGTTGAAAAAGGGTCCGGTGGTGGGAGCTAAGTCTGGCAAGTTAGGCTGAGGCCAGATCATGGGGGCACTTGAGTGCTGGGCTAAGCAACTAACCCAGTGGGACAGCCCTAATGTGTGAAAGCAGGGGTTGATTTCCATACTGATGTGTCATTCTTTTGTAGACCCTGCTGAGTTTACTTGGAATCAGAAAAAAATTGGAGGACACACTGACTCAGGTAAGGATAATATCAAGCACTGTCTGCATAAGGGGGTGGTTATTTTATAACTTGGTCATTTGGTTTCCAGACAACTATCAGTTCTTACTTATTCGAAAAATATTCAGTAAGGAAAAATTGTGAGTACAGTGACATCTCTTTACTGGGAAAATAAAAAGTAGCTCCTTATATATGGTTCTGAGTTTCTAGGGGGTTTTTGAAGAGAGATTCTGTCTTTATCAAAGCTGTGGGTGTTTCATGTAATTGTGACCCACACATAGTTAGAGCAGGGAGGAAACTTTGAGATCATATGGTATAATTCTACCGATTTTAGGAACACAGAAGTGTAGAAGCAGAGAGGCCCATTCTCAGGGTCACATAGCAAGTCACATACTGACAGATGCAGACCTCTCATTTCTCTCTGTCTTGTTCTTTCCAAAGAGGTCTTGCTAATACTCTCTCTCCCATTTCTGAGAGTTTACATATGTTTACACCTAAGACAGACCTGCATATATATGCAGGGATATGGGGCACCACTTAGTCTTACCATATGCCAATTGCTTTCAGAAGCATAAGTCCCAGATATCTGAAATGCAATTCAGTCAAACAATGGCAAAAATCCAAAGAAAATAGCAAAAGTACTGCCTAAACTGAAAAGGCTATGGATGCCAGAGCCCTTTGACTAGTCAGCCTTTGACTGGCTGCCATGTAAGGCGACACTGGAGTCAGTATGACTCAGGAGTTCATTCTGGTGCAGACTTGGCCAGTTCCAGGCTGGAGTGTTTATTTGATTGGGCCCTCTGGACCTGTTGCCCATGGTTACCCAGATAAGGGGCTTCAGGCCGCTTGGCCTTCTACCTGGCGTGAAAGCTGTCTCCCTAACTGGGGGGAGATGCTATCTCAGTGTGGTTTTCATTTGCATTTCCTGAATGCTGAGTGATGTTGAGCATTTTTTCA
>NW_007732885.1:213261-214517 GCF_000696425.1 Galeopterus variegatus | reverse complement strand
AAAAAAAAAGCAAAAAAGAAAGCTGTCTCCCTTCCTGTGGGGATTGTCAGGGCCCCCTGAGTAGGGTTTTAGCTCCTGGAGCTGACAGGGGAAATGCAGCTCCTGGACCTGGTGCCCCAGGCAGCCTGCAATAACATTGACCTCACACCTGCCTTGCTGGCCAGCCTCCCAGTCCCTGCCAGTCTAGCCTCAGGGCTCACTTTCTTACTTCTCTTTCAGGGTGTGTCTGGCACTAAACATCCTTCTACTCCTAGCCCGAAAGAAGGTGTAGCCTGTACCCATGTGAAGGGAGGAGCCCCCCTCTGGGGAGTGTGCAGATGGGGGCTCTCTCTCCCCAGAATTTCTCTCTCTCATTCATACAGGAATCAATCTAGGCTGAGAATTGGGTCCCAGGGATGAAAATATCTCCTCTGGGACACCAAAGAGAGAATTTGGAGTCAGGATTCTTGGCTTCTAAGTGGCTAACAAGTGAGAGAGAGCCCCTTCAACAATCTTCTCCTGAATTAGATCTACAAAGGAATTAACTTAGAGCCTTGAAAGACCTGGCATCCAAGAGAAAGTGAGAGCAGTTTTTGGTAAAGCAATTGACTTAACAAGTAATGTGAAGAGTAATGAAGGAGGCACTTGGTTGTTTCACTGTCTTTAGTCCTGTTTGTGTGCTGCACCTGACCCTCCAATTCCATGTACCTATGTCAAATATTGCAACCCCACAAGTACACTTAAACTTCCAAATTAACCTCCAAACCAAAGCCAATCAAAAGTCGAGGCCTTAGAGAGATGAAAATGGGAAGTTAAATTCTTCCTACTTTTCCCTGTTAAGTTCAGAAGTTACCTCTCAATAATTAATTCATTGTTGAGAAGCTGGACATTGGAACATGATATCCAGCAATGTACTCACTTGTTATTCACTTAGCAACATTTATTAAGCATCTACTACATGCTGGGTATTATTCTAGATGCTGAGGATCTCTGTGGTCTTTTATTTGTATCAACACCATAAATTTTCCTGAATACTGGTCTGAGGGAACAGAGTGAAACACAGGTTGTCTTTGTGTCCCCGCAGCCTATATGTGTCTAGCACATAGGAGTTACTCAGCAGATGGATGTTAAACAAAGGGAATTGTTTTAATTTTTATGGTTTGCCAGGATTGCCAAATTCCTTTAATTGAAAATTCTTTTGGCCTGAGAAGCAAGGCTTCTGGATAATAGACCTACTTATTATGCTAATTACCTACTTATTATTTGTGCACTGTGTA
>NW_007732885.1:210245-211575 GCF_000696425.1 Galeopterus variegatus | reverse complement strand
GCTATTGAAGCTAGGTGATGCGTACGTGGAGTTTCATTGTTTGCGTGTCTGTTTTACTTTTATACGTGCTTGAAGGTTTCCATAATACTAAAATTAACAAATAGAAACTGTTTTACCATTACAGAAAATTATGTCAAAGAGCAAAATAAATAATACTTTGTCTCTCTCCTAAAAGTTGTATTTCAGCTCAATATATTTTATTTTCTTAGTAAAAAGCTTTTATATGTAAAGAATAAAACAAGTAGTGATGTTGTGGCAATGCAGACTTTTACAAATTATAAAGAGGCCCTCTTCCCCCCTCTAAAAGTCGCTAGTATTAATTGCCTGCTTACTGTGGGCTGGCACTCTGTTAAGTGCTCTGAATTGCAAGGCCCAGTGAATTCAAGGTTTCAGGGAGTGAGACGGTGGCGCACAGCAAAGAGCTTTCTAACAGTGAGAGGTCAGACAGAGCTGCTACCTCTGGAGAGTGTCCACATCTAGGCTGGGTGGCCACTTAACTCTCAGTGGGAGTGGGTGATTCCTTGGACTTCAGAAATGACCCTAAATCTGGATCTTTCGGTCTGTCTGAAACAGACAGTAAAGTCTCCTCGTTCTAAGTGAAGAGCCACCTTCGCACCAAATAAAAGCTGACCTTCTTATACCTACTTAAGGCTTCACATGAGATATCTCAGAATCACCTGTGCATCCAATCAGGGTTTGACTAGATAATTTCCAAGATCCCTCCTACTCCTTGACGCTGATCTGTACATCTTTGTTATTTCCAGGTCATGTGGTAGAGGCTTAGCCAAAGTAATTGCCCAAAAAATGTGACTCAGGATTATTCTGTGACTACTGTGAAATATACATCTGCTGTCCAGAGTAGTTTCCTCTCACTTCCAAAGGGGAGAACCAAGCTTTCTCATTTTGTTGCTTTTCTTGGAAAGGTCATGCTTGGTGGGAGGGCAGTATGTGTCAGGATAGAATTTCCTTTCTTCTCCATCCTCTACTTTCCTTTTCTCCATTACCCTAGTAAGTGGACCGTCTTCGATATAGTAGAATGAAGGGACAGAAACTTTGTTAGTGTAATAAAAAATGACAGTTCCGCAATGGGAGGTGGTCGGTATCAGTGGGAGAAAGCGTTATTTGCTTGTAGATGCTCCACTCTGAAGGTTGGAGCAGGGTCCTAAAGAGAAAGCAGAAGAGCAGAAGAGATTAAAGAGAAGACAGGAAGGAGACCAGAAAAAGAAAGAAAAGCTCTGGACATACTTTCTAGGTGGACTCTCAGTGGACTGATGGGAGACTTGATGGAAAAGTAAAGGGAAGTCGTGGCCTGGTCCTGAACTCTGTAAGT
>NW_007732885.1:184487-209537 GCF_000696425.1 Galeopterus variegatus | reverse complement strand
ATCCTGAAGAAGAATCATTTCCATGGTAGTGGCTACCAGGCAACAGGAACATACTTAAGGCTCAGTCTTCACGTCATAGACCATAAAAGGCTCTGGGTTAGTTGAGTCACCTTGCTGATTGATTTCACTGGGCATGAAATAGGTAAGATTAATTAATCTCTATGTGCTCCCATATGCTTACTATAGAGCCTGGCACATAGTAGTTGAGAATTCAGAGTTTCTTGAATGAATAAATGAGTACGATTGCTGCTTTCCCACATGTAATTTGCTGGGCCTTGCCCCTTCTTCAGAATAAAGAGAAGGAAGCTATCTTTTATTCTAGATCAAATATCCTAAAAATGGGAAAAATAGTTTTTGAGGACTTACTTGGTAATTTCTCTCAAGTATGCTCTTCTTGTCTACGGGCATTCTACCCTGAATGCACCCGATCTCATCAAGTACACTCTTCTTTTACCTCCTGGACCATGGAACGCCCCTGGTAGTAGCTACTGATAAATGGTCTTCTGAAAGACTGGGTTATACACTCAGAAATAAGCACAGAGTTTTATGGATTAAGAGTTCAAGGTCATGAAGACTGGGAAAGTTTATATTTTGGGCTGTGACTGAAAAAAATGGTGCTATGAGGCATGGATGGATGTATCTTTGATAGTGCCCTGGCTGATGGTAGGCCCATAGGCCTTGCAAAATTAAGCAATAGCTTAAAAGAGAAGCTCAATGGCTGGAGTGAGGGGAGGAGAGGAAGGAGAGGAAGCAACTCCTATACATCATGATTAGGCATGCAGGGGTGTGTGGTAGTAGTGGGCTGAGTACCTGTAATGCTTTCCTTTGCTGTGTTCTAAAGGGAGCAACACTTTCTGGCTATATTCATATTTTGGGATTGGCTGCTGGGTTATCTAACTCTGGCTGCTTTGTTTCTCTGATCCTTAGTTTGCTCTTTTGCAAAATAATGTCAGCCTCTACTTACACCATAGATTTTGTCATAGCTTCATTGAGGCACTAAGTTTTTCAGAGGATGAGGAAAAGTGATTAGGCACCATGGTAGAGAAGGAATTGGCTGCTACCAATTCCTTCCTTCCCTATAAGCTCATGCCACTTCCCCATCAAGAGGAGGAGTTTATTTTCCATTCCCTCAAATCAGGCTGGCCCTGTGATTGCTTTGACAAACAGAATATGAAAGGAGTGATGTTCTGGAATTTTTGACCCTATTAAGAGGACTGAAAGCTTCCATTTCCTTCCTTTTGGAATGTGCTTCTTGGAAACCAACCACCACGTGTGAGGAAGCCTAAGCAGCTAAGTGGAGAGGCCCAAGTGGAGGAATCCCATAGTAGAGAATGAGGCATTATGAAACTGCCCAAATGGCCAAATGGCAGAAGCATTGTGGAGAAGGAAGGAAAATCCATACCCATCGTAATGGGTTATTCCAGTGAAAAGAAAGCTCTGCCCCTTCTCTGACGGAAATGGTTCAATGTAATCATGGCTGGCTGGTTCCTCATGGAAATGTGCCCTGACCAAGGGTTCAGTGTTGATCTCTGCTGTTGGCATTTTGGCACTCAGCAGTGGATTTACAGAATATGTTATTTACCATTGTGATATTCCATATAGCATTGCCAATGTAATCATGGCTGGCTGGTTCCTCATGGAAATGTGCCCTGACCAAGGGTTCAGTGTTGATCTCTGCTGTTGGCATTTCGGCACTCAGCAGTGGATTTACAGAATATGTTATTTACCATTGTGATATTCCATATAGCATTGCTTCTGACTGGGAACTCATTTTAAAGCGAAAAATATCTGGCAATGGGCTCATGATCATGCAATTCATTGGTCTTACCATATTGCCCATCACCCTGAAGCAGCTGGCCTGACTGAACAGTGGTATGGTCTTTGGCAGACTCCGTTATAGAGTCAGGTAGGTGAAAACATTTTGGGATGATGTTCTCCAGGATGTAGTGTATGCTCTGAATTAGCAACCGAGTTCCAGTGCTGTTTTTCCCAGTTCTAAGAATTAAGGAGTAGAAAAGGGAATGGCTCTCCCAAAATTACCCTTAATGATACACTAGTGATTTATTTTTCTTTCTGTCCCCACACTTCGGGCTCTGCTAATTTAGATATTCTGGTTCCCAAGAAAGGAATGTTTCCACTGGGAAGAAAATCATGGTTTCTTTAAACTGAAAGTTAAGACTACCACCTGGGCTCTTTATACTACTAAACCAACAGAGTATGGAGGGACTTACTGTTCTGGCTCAGCAAGGGTGGGACATTCAGGGAGGGAAGATTCTTTGTCGTGGAACTGCCAGGTACATTTGGACCCTTGGTCCCTGGGTACTGAGTGCCAGTAGAAACTTCTAGTCCTTGGTCCAGCCCCCAAACATATCACTCCCTTCCTAAATGCCACTTATGGAACTAAGTGATTCTCTCGCTGAGAATCGTTTTTCATTTGTGCATCATTTCAAGAGTGAAAATGTTGATTTTTATAAAATTTTGATAAGCAATCATATGATAATAAGCTTTGTAAAATATTTCCTATTGAGCCAAACAAATTAGAGGCATTTTCTTTTCTTTTCATCACTCTATCTTCTAGTTGTTGGAGATTTAGTTTTAGACCAATTTATGAATTTACAATATAATCACAAATTTTAAGAAATTGACCAGGGTGAGGCCAATGGCTTTAAAGATGTCTAGATTGGCAGTCTCTAAATTGTGGATTCCAGGGCATCAGAGCTCTTTGGATAGAGAGCAATTTGCAGTACCACAGTGTTTTTTAAAGCCTTGATAGAAATATTTTTCTTAGAGAAAACACTGTGCTATTCAGAAGGATGTATTACATCGGTCTCTGCAGAGCAAGCTCAGCTTCTAAATTAAACTTAATTTGTGCCAATGGGGATTGCATCAGCTGGTTACTTACACACACGCACACACACACACACACACACACACACACACACAGCCCTCTGGTGATTCTTACTTTCTGTCTTCTTGTTTTTCATCATAGTGTTTATTGTAGCAACAACTGCAAAGTACTTCTTCTAGAGGACTTTTTCTGGGTGTTGAGTAACAATCTTTGTTATAATCTCCCCTCAGCTTCACGTGTTTTCAGGGAAGGTCCCCAGCCTTCATTCTCACCTTGGCCAGTGGCTGCCACCTGAGACAGCTCCCATCACACCTCTGAGGCTGGTTAAGTTAGTAAGTTAGTTTACTTATCTGGGTGTTGATTGCCTTAATTCGAAGGCAAGAATACTGACTTGAAGGAATAAAAGTTTAATGAAGGGCCCCAGAGAACTTAAAAGTCCTTCTCAATATTAATGTTCATTGGCTCCAGATTCGATTTCTGTCCTTCTTACTGTGTCCAGTACAAATCTAGTGGAGTGACACCTCCCTAGAGCTCTTCAACTATGGAGCACGCCCCAAGAAGCCAGAGCCTGGCTCCAGGCACTGCCTGGCATGCTTCCTGAGAGTTTCCCTCTTCCACCCAGAGGCCTCCATCCTACCTCCTGCCCTCCAAGGATTTAGGATTCTAATTACACAGCTCTTTGAAACCATGTATGGCTACAGTCAGAGGGGACCTTAGAGTTGTCATCTACTCTAATTCTTCACTGAACAGATGGACAAACCGAGGCAAAGAGAAGGTAAGAGACTTACCCAAGCTCATGAAGCCAGCCAGAGCTGGGATATGTATTTGTATTTCCTGACTCCCAGTTCAGTGCTCTTTCCACTGAGTTGGGGTGCCTGGCATCAAATGGGTTCACAGCATTGGTGTGCCTGAGGATGACTTTCTGCACTATATTTTCTTTGGTAGGATTTCAAGCTGAATGTCTCTTTCAGCTCTAAGATATTTCCACTGAGCATCAGGGGTCTGTGGACACTATTGCTTCATTAAATTTGGCAACAGAGGCAGTATCCCCAGTAGTGACAGCAGGCCTGGTGGGCCAAATACAACTCGTTCCTCTCCCAGGGGGCCTAATGAACCTTTTGCTGAAAGCATATAAATTACATTTCCTATTTTGGGAGCCTGGAATGGCCATATCTAGTGATGAGAATGGAGAAACAGACATTTAATTAACAAATATTATGTTCTAGATTCCATGCTGGGCAACATAATGGTTAAAGCTGGTGCTTTGGAGACAGTCATATAGGTTCAAGTCTCAGTTTGACTAATTATTAACTGTTGAATCTTGAGCAAGTTACCTAACTTCTGTGCTTTAGCTTATATATCTGTAAAACAGAGCTGCTGCTGCTATTACCTACCTACAAAGGTTGTCATTAGGATGAAATAAATTAATATTTACTTAGGACAATGCCTGGTACCTAGTGTTGTATGGTGATTGCTGTTACTATGCAAATTAAAAATATATTTGCATAAATCACCAACACATGTTTTAAGAATGAAAATTAAATACCAGAATACACACTAAATGTATTAGAATGTCTATGTATGAAGATATAAGGGAACTAAGAAACAAAACAAAAACTCCAGGAAAATGATTCCACAGACCCTGCTTTTTTTTTTTTTTTTTCCTTTTTTCGTGACCGGCAACGGGATCGAACCCTCCATGTTGCACCCGCACCTCGCTCAGCCAGTGAGCGGCTGGTCTGTACGTGGGATCTGAACCCTTGGCGGGAGCGCCGTCGCGCTCCCAAGCGGTGCACTGTAGCAGTGCGCCACTGGGCCGGCCCTGCTTTTTTTTTTTTCTTAAAAAGATATCCTGTAAGGGGATCTTAACCCTTGACTTGGTGTTGTCAGCACCACGCTCTCCCAAGTGAGCTAACCGGCCATTCCTATATAGGGATCCGAACCCGTGGCCTTGGTGTTACCAGCACCGCACTCTCCCAAGTGAGCCATGGGCTGGCCCCAGAGCCCCTGCTTTTTAATCATTACAGATATTGCTTCTTTATTATCCCATTGCCAAAATAAATAAACCGAGGTTAAAATAGCACAAAACAAGGCATCAAGCATTCATGCAGAGGCAGGAGGAGCACTTGGAAGATGGTCTCCAGTATCAGATGGGACACTGAATTTTTAGGTCCTTCTTTTTCATCAGGATCTGCAGGTTATCCATAATTTGTACTGTTTGAAGAGCCTACTGGGATTCTGCTAGCCACAGCAAGCTTTTGCAGATAGTATAGTCAAGGGATGTGTTTTCTGACTACAGGAAGCATTGTCTCTGATGCCTGGAATACAGGTCCATGAGCTTCATCAACAAGTTTTATACAAATAGGTGGCAAGAGTATAATGGTGAGAAACTGAAATAAAACTGTAATGCCCCCAAATACAGAACTGGCTAAATAAATTATGCCCATCCATGTAACAGTACATAGGTAGCCCATAGATACTACTATGGAATAACATTAATGACCTAGACAAATATTAATAATTTAAAAAATGTCACAATGTGGTAAATAGAATGTGTGTGTGTATATATATATACACATACACATATACACATGTACATACACATACACATGTGTACAGAAAAATAGGTAGGATGGGTACATTATAACATTAACAGTGGTCATCTTGGGTATGAATATTATGGAAGAGTCTTACTTTTGTTTTATTTTATTTATAGTTTATAATTTTCTATAATGAACCCATATAACGTTTTTAAAGAAAAATAATTTGTTAGAAAATAGCAGAAGAGGTACCTAAAATAAAGACTTTTTCACCTGTGGGTAGTGTTCCTCTTCTGCTCTTGAATAATCAACTTGGAAATCATCTTGTCTACTCCTGCCTGGCTGATGCAGTTTTTAAAGAAAAATAATTTGTTAGAAAATAGCAGAAGAGGTACCTAAAATAAAGACTTTTTCACCTGTGGGTAGTGTTTCTCTTCTGCTCTTGAATAATCAACTTGGAAATCATCTTGTCTACTCCTGCCTGGCTGATGCAACGACTCCTACTTTGTGCCCAGGTGGCTGCTCTTGTACCTGGCCATTACAATAGGATCCCATTGCATTATGGTTATTGGGTATGTATGTATCCAGTTACCAGCACTCAACATAGAGCCTGGCACATGGATTTGAAATGAATGAATTAATAAATTGGTATGAGGCCAACAGCTTGGATTAGAATATGAGCTATGCTTTCTATAAGTTAGGTGAGTCCCAGCCTCCTTATTTGTACAGTGGCAATAGTAATAGTGACTTAAGAGACTTCCAGTTGTGTTTTGAAAATGGCAAAGTGCTGGTCATAAGAAGGGTGAGGGTACACAGGGAGAGTTTATTATTATTGCTTCATCTACTAACAAGTCTACATCTCCCCATCGCTTATTTCTCCTTGGCTCCCTAAGGAATCATGGTTACCATAGCAGCCAGATGCTGATGATGCCTCCAGGGGGCAGCAAGGTGAAACTGAGCCAGCTCCCAGGTCTTTGCTTTCCCATACTCTTTGCAGGCCAGGGTGAGATGGTCTGAAACTCAGCCTACTGCAAGCCCCCCATGCTGTCTCAGATCACTTGGATGCACAAACCCAGCCTCCACAGCCTCAGTTCAGGGCCTTGAAACACCCCTTCAGAGACTCCCTCCTCCCCAAGCTCCTTCTCCTGGCGCCCTGCCTGGTTGCTGTGGAAACAGGTTCCACTGCGGACAAAGGAGGGAGCTGGGTCCTGCTTCCTCCTGGTCCCGTCGATGAGGATTTTTAGACCGTGGAGACTGCGCTGCCCTGCCCTGCACCTGCCCTCGCTCTCCGTGTTCTCGCTAAAGTGGACTTTGCCCTCCCTCACTACTGACGACAGCATGTGTAAAAGTGTGACCACAGACGAGTGGAAGAAAATATTTTATGAGAAGATGGAGGCGACAAAGCCAGCTGACAGCTGGGACCTCATCATGGACCCCAACCTCAAGCATAATGTGCTGGCCCCTGGCTGGAAGCAGTACCTGGAGTTGCATGCCTCAGGCAGGTGAGTAGACCAGAAAGTAGGAGACCTGAAGATAGCCTGAGTCCCTGGCTCTGAGACACTTTCCAAGGAGAGACAGGGACACAGAACCCAGATGCTTAGCTTCAGTCTCACTGTTAGGCCGGTGTAGACTGGGAGGCAGAGAAAGAATCCCTGGGTGCTAGGACACCTGAGTTTATTTCCAGCTCTTCCTCTGATCGCCTGTGTAACTTTTCCTCTCTGAGTCACAGTTTCCTCATCTGGAAAATAAAGAAGTAGAATATATTTATTAGTCCTAAACTCTGACATTTTACATATTTTCAGATTTTAATAATTTCTTAACAGGTAGTTGAAAACTGAGAGAAGGAAGGGCTTTAGGTCCAACAGTGGTCAAGAAGTCTGTGCTCTGATCCCGTAACAGTTCAGTTTAAATCTACTCACCTCAGCTTGATTTAATTTAAAATATTGAACACATGAGATATGTTAGAAACTGCGTCTACTATTAGCTCCATGGCCCTTGAGAAATTCAGTTTCCTTCTCGGACCTTGCTTTCTCCACTTGCAAAATGAGGGGTTATCCTAGATCCTTGCCTTGTGGTTCATGGAGCAGCAGCGGCAGCAGCAGCACTATCACCTGGAACTTGTTAGAGATGCAGAATCTTCAGCTCCATTCTAGACATGAACCAGGATCTGCATTTTGAGAAGATCTCCAGGTGATTTGTATGTACAATAATATCCGAGACGACCTTCTAGGACTCATGTCCATGTGTCTATATGGTAAAGACTTACCTTTGGGATGCAAGATGGGGAGGCTGAACGGAGCAGCCTGGGGGTCAGAGCAAGGACTTCCTGCCTGCCCTGGTTCAGTCCATTCAATTGAGTTCAATTCAAGAAATATCTATGTGGCACCAGCTCTGCCTCTAAGTAGCTGTATGCATGTGGGTGGCTCTCTTATTCTCTGTGTCTCAAAGTAAAACAAATGATTAATTAGGTGATATCTAAGGTCCCTCCAGTTCTGACATTTTTCAATTCAAGTTTTGCAGTCTGGTCTGAGAGGGGGAAACAGTGCACAAAGGAAGTGAGTAAACAAGAAGGGATGAGAATGAAAACATGAAGTTCCTAAATCAGCTGACGAGAGGGGTGCTAAGGGCTGGACACTTGCTGGCAGGACACAGGATCTTCTCCAAGACCCAGAAGGCTTGGTTAGTGGGGAGGGCTTGTGGCTCCTCCAGATCTGGGCGGTGACCCCATTCAGGCCTGGAAAACGATGGCCCTTGGCGGTCACCCTGGGCACAGACTGCCTCCACTTCCAGGCTCTGAGAAGCATTAACTTTGGCACTGGGCTGGAGGCTGATAGGTGATAATGGTGTCATTTTCTCTTAATTTGGATCTAGCCTGTTCACAGTCAGTGCCGACAGATAAGGATGTGTAGGTGCATCATGCATTTCCTATCTGGTGTAGGCCATTCCCGCCATCATACTCACAGGACGTCTGAGCAGGAAGGACTCATCTAGTGCACTGTGCGCATTTTACAAATGAGGAATGATGCCCAGAGAGAAAGGCCCTGGGGCAAGGCCTGAAAGCACTGGGGTGGAGGGAGCTGAGGCCTCTGGAAAGCACCAAGGAGACCAAGCACTGCTGGGTGCCAGGTGGAATCCCAGGAGCCCCCTCTAGTCCCAAGTGTGCTCACAAAGTGGGCAGGCTGGGCGGCCTTTCGGGGAAAGCTAATGAACCCAGGAACCCTCAACACACCACCTCTACCCCCAGGCTCTGCCCACCCCCAGGTCTCCTCATCCCCTTCTTGGGGCTACTTCCACTGCCTCCACACTGTCCTCTCCTCCTTCCTGTTCCCCTCCCCGCAGGTTCCACTGCTCGTGGTGCTGGCACACCTGGCAGTCGCCCCACGTGGTCATCCTCTTCCACATGCACCTGGACCGCGCCCAGCGGGCGGGCTCGGTGCGCATGCGCGTCTTCAAGCAGCTGTGCTACGAGTGCGGCACTGCACACCTGGATGAGTCGAGCATGCTGGAGGAGAACATCGAAAGCCTGGTGGACAACCTCATCACCAGCCTGCGCGAGCAGTGCTACGGCGAGCGCGGCGGCCAGTACCGCATCCTCGTGGCCAGCCGCCAAGACAACCGGCGGCACCGCGGCGACTTCTGCGAGGCCTGCCAGGAGGGCATCGTGCACTGGAAGCCCAGCGAGAAGCTGCTGGAGGAGGAGGCGACCACCTACACCTTCTCCCGGGCGCCCAGCCCCACCAAGCCGCAGGCCGAAGCCAGCTCAGGCTGCAACTTCTGCTCTATCCCTTGGTGCTTGTTTTGGGCCACGGTCCTGCTGCTGATCATCTACCTGCAGTTCTCCTTTCGCAGCTCTGTCTAAGAATCCCTTGGTGGGCCCCAGGCCTGTTGCGGAGGGGCCAGGAGAAGCCTAGTGTGGGAGCGGGGTCAAGTTCTAGCGCTGGTGCCCTCACTGACTCAGTGGAGACCCTGGACAATTTTCCCATTTATATAATTAAGGATTTGGGCTAGATCATTGGTTTTTCGAAGTGAAACCCAGGACCCCAAAGTTCTGTGTAGATGCCTCAGGGACTTTTGAATTTGGAAGGCAGACTGAGTGAGTAGGTTTCCAGCTCCTGGTCCAACCATGCATCCCAACTCCTGCTTCTTCCTTTTGCTTCAATCAAAACAGCTCTGCCTTAGATGAAATTTCATTCAAGATTTTTGTATGAAAAAAGGTTCAACTGCTTTAAAAATGTTTGAAAATTAGAAGCCTAGGTGATTTCAAAAGGCCTTTCCACAGCAATGAATTTGACCTTGCTCTCTTGTTAACCGCCCCCACCTCTGCCCCTCATTATCTCTCATATCCTGTAGTTGTGGCCTTGAATTAACCTCTTTGCCTACTTTATGAGCCTCACCTACAGCTCTGCCTCAGTGCACTCAGCAGAGGTTTATCTTGAAGGGAGAGAAGTGGGGGCACCAGGCTGTCCTTTTGCTGCTGGGTACACAGGGTCCCTTGTTTGTTTTCCAGATTCCCAGCTTCCCACTTCTTTCCACTCAGGGTAGATTCTGCGGTCTGCCTGGATGAAAGCTGGTGGTTGGAGCAGAGTTGCATAGAACTAGGCTTCCCACCCGCTGCATATGAACTGACGGAGAATTTAGGGGAAGTTTAGAAGAAAGAGTTTTAGCACAAAATCCTTGGGAAACAAATATAATGACTTTCTATTACAATGGAGGGTCTTCAGAGTTCAGGGACCAGAGTTCAGGGACCATGTCTAACAGAGTCTCAGCAGTGTTGATGGCCAGAAAACAGGAGCAGGGGTCTGGCCTCCTGAATTCTTTGCTGAAACTATAGTTGCATGGCTTTCCCATATTGGCCATGCATGGGTCCTCTTGCCAAAGATCAGCTGTCCACCCAGACCCACAGAGACAGAGTGTCTTCTGCAAGAGAGGGGGCATTAAAGATGTGATGTGCTTTGCCCATGGAAAAGTGCACAGATATATGGGAGAATCTTACATTGCTTTACAATGGGATGTAGTAAGGTTTGAAGTGGGAAGAGAGAAGACTTTCTGGTAGTAGGGGTATGGTATGGGGTTGGTGGGGAGAGGCAGAAAGCAGGAGGTGAGAAGCTACTCTGCATTTTCGAGGGCCATCATTCGCTCCACTTATGTTAATAATTTGACTCTCTCTCCTCCTTCCCCACTACTCTACTCTTTTATAGGAAGTCACCATCATCTGTAGTGGTGGAGGGAGGGAGTCCACTTGCGTAAAGATGGGATACCTTAATAAAGACAGGATATCTTCAATAAGGCTTAGTAGTTATTAATGTGTGTTTGGGATTCCCCACAGTGTCCCTAATGTGTAACGGGCTGTTGGTCCCCCCACCTACCACCACCCTCTCTCTCCTCTCCCCTCTCTGGGGCCCCCACATGAGGCCTCTGTCTAGCTCTAGCTCTGGTCCGCTCCTGTCTGTAGTCAGGAAGGATGCAGGTCAGTCATTCAGAGGATCAGCATAAGGTTAGTGTTACTTCTGCCCTTGGTAAAATTGTAGTAACCAGCTGGGACTTCCATACAGTATTCACTTTTTATCCAGTCCACATATTCTGAGCACCTAATCTCTGCCAAGTCCTGATTTAGGTGCTAGAATACAGTGGCATTCAGAGCAGGTCTTGTCTCTCAGAGGTCGCTGCTTATCGCAGAGGTTTTCAGGCCCGGCTTCACTTTAGAAATTCTGGGGAGTGTTAAAGAAAAGTCAGTGCTCAGCCTCCACCCCAGACCAATGTAATCAGAATTTCTGGAGGCAGGACCTGAGCATCTGAATTAGAATAAAATTCCCGGGTGATTCACATGTGCTGTCTGCTATAATGCCTTTTAACTGAGGACTGGGCTTCTTTTTGCATCCAGTCTTACGAACGATGAGCCCTGAGATCTTCCTTGATGACCTGCCCTGAATTCTCTAGAACTAGGGCTCAGCTTCCTTCTCTCCAGCTGCCCTACTCACTCCCCACCCTGTGCCCTGGGGATTTCGCCCTTCCTCAAACCCCCCTGCTCTTGCAGGTCTGCTGCTACAATGGCTTTATTCTGCTCTGAGAGTCTCCATTACTGAGCTCTGTGACCCTTGCCAGGATACTCATCAAACTTTATTTTAATTACTCATTAATGGCTATACTCCTGCTATGTAAGCCCCAAGAAGCACAGACTACGTGTATTTTATTCACTTCTATTGGATGCTTAATAAGTGCTCAATAAAAATTTGTTGAATGAGTAAACGAACCAATGAATTAGGCCACCTCCAGCCAGATCCTCACCTCCCTAGCATATTATGTTTGTGACAATATTTGGAATCTCCCTCTCACCCCACTACTCATTCTTCCTAGATCCTGCACTGATATAACCCAAATCAAATCAGTTTAAATCAAAGTACTTGGAGGAGGACGGAGTTGTTGGTTTGTCTTTTAAAGGCAATAGCATGGGGTCATGTAAAGGACTTTGCACCCTACATTGGGAGCTGTGGGCCCTAGTTTAATTTTGGACTGATTCCCCCGGGACTTTCAGCTCATCATTATTCCCTCTCTGTCTCAGGAGCTCTGTCTTTAGGGCTTGAAGCAAACCTAAACTTAAACCCTAAGGTCCTTCCTTGTACCATCGTGTATCAGACTGTAGGAGGGATTCTTTTTACATACTCCCCAATGTCAGGTTATTCAGTCTCTATCTGAGCACTCCCAGTGACAGACCATTACTATTGGAGTGAGCAGGACCAAAGCCATCTTGGGACCTAGAGCCTCATGGGCTCTAAAAGATTTTAAAAGGGCACAGTTTTTTTCTTGGCACAAATTTCTCCAAGTCCCCTCTTTTCTCATGGTTGATATTTTGGGCCTTGGTTATGTGGCAAGATGACATTATTACATGAAAGTAAAGTTGTTTTCCAGCCAGCCTGAAGCTGCAGACTTGCATATACTACCCAGACCCTGAGATAAGGACGGGAGCAGAAACCAGACAGAGCCTTGGCGAGACCTTGCACCTGAGACCTTGCATGAAGCCCTTGCTGCTCACATGCCCCTCCCTCCTGCTTTTCATTTCCCACGTTCCATTCCCTCAGCCCCCCTCTTTAAAAGCCCCTCAGTAAACCTGAGTCTTTGAGATGGCCTTAGCCTGGACCGTGAGAGATGGCTTCAGCCTGGACTTTCTCCTTCAGGTTTACTGGACAGATGGGTTAGCCTAACATCTCTCCTCAGGTCACCAGTACTCCTGAATAAAAGCTGACCTTCATTTTTACCAACATTTGAGGTTTGTTTGATTTTTGTCTGGGGACAGGAAGTCAGACCTGTGAGTTTTGTATCAATTTGGGGGAGTCTCAGCCAGGAACTGAGTATGTCCTGTAACCCAAAGTAGCTCATGTCATCTTTGGATAGCCCTGCCTTTCGAAGAAGCCTTTTTGTTTTTAAGCCTCCCTCAAAAGGATTCACATTTTTCTTTGAATGATTCTCATTCTCACAAATGGATCCCACAGGGGAGGGCTGGTCCCTTTTCCTTGCACAAGCCATGCACTTTTTCTCTCACAGCCAGGGCAATCTTTGCAACCTAAGTCAGATCCTGCCATTTTTCTGCTCCCCTTTTCATTCTGTAAAAGCCAAGTCTTACAAGGGCAAGCATGATGGCTTCAGATGTCTTACTGACATCTTTTAGTACTCTTCCCCTCACTTCTGCAGCCACACTGGCTTCTTTGCTGTTCCCCAAAGACATCTGACGTGCTCCTGCTTAGGGTCTTATTTTACCTGTTCCTCTGCCTGGAATGGTCTTTCCCAAGAAATTCACTTGGCTCACTTTCTGACGGCCCCCTCTTTGCTCAAGTCTCATCTTCTCCACCAGGCCCACTCTGACACCATTTCATTCATGTTGCAACCTGTACCCCAACCCTACCTTCCCACTCCTGATCCTTGCCTTTACTTCAGCCTGGGTTCCCAGAAGTACTTGATTGCGAGTGCGCCCCCAGGAATCAGGAGTGAGGAAGGGGGAGTCAAGCAGAGCAGAAGGGAGAACCAGTCGAAGGAGATCTTATCAAGTTGGCCATCTCCACTGGTGACTGGTTGTTCAGTCCCAGAGAACCATCTGAGAAGCCAAATAAAATGCATGTCAGGATCACCTGGGGGTGGGGCAGAGGGTGTGTGTCCACTGGCTCTTTTCACCCGCTGGCTGGGGTTTTGCCCATGGGCAGTTAGCTCCTCTGCAGTCTGGGCTGTGATCACACTGACTGAGGGAATCTGTGAATGAATAAGTGCTGAAGGGATATCTGAAAACAAGGCTTGTGCTCTTGTTCTGACATTCACAGGGTGAAAGCTCCAGTTTCTGACTTTTTGCAGCCCAGTTCCGGTGTGTTTCCTTCTGGAGCTCAACATTCACTCCCCATCCTTTTAGGAATAGCACTGTGACTTCCTTTTCCAGGAATTACCTCTTCCACATGGAATGTTGTCTGGTGGGAATATCAGGGAGCTCGGCACCTCCTTCCTCTCACAACCAAACGACACATGGCCCAAGAGAGGCTGATTGAATTTCAGTGATGAGCAAAGTGATAGAAACGCTGAGAACAGATGGAGTGCATTCATTCTAGTGGCGGCCCCCTGGGACGACTGTGAAATAGTTCTCGCTATTCACATTCCCACATTTTGTCCTTTGCTGAATCTTGTTCTCCAACCTTTCTTTTTAATTCTGTGACCTCCCTCTATAATTTTCCACTACATTCCCTTGTATGTTTTCATCAACTGCTGTCTCTGTGTGCTTCAACCCAAGGACTCTGACTGATACACCGGGACTTTCCCCTCTGGACACACCCCATTTGTTCAGCTTTGATGACAGGAGCCCGGACGTGAGCTCTATCTTTCTGGATCGTCAACTTCTCTTTTTCTGTGCTTAAACGCCTGCCTTGCCCCACTTTCCCCTCCATATCCTGCCTTTTCTCCATTCACAACCAAATGTTTCCAAGACTGTCCACATTTTCACCTCCCATGAATTCTGCAGGCTGGCTTCCACCCCCACAGCTCTACAGAAACCCCTCTCCTAGGTCACCAGCAGGCGTCCTATGGCTGCCTTATAATGTATGCTTTTAAGTCTTGTTTTTCTTGCCCTCTCAAAGAGTTCAACACTATCGACCAACTGTGAACACTCTCTGCTTGGTTTCAGGGACAACCCCTCCCGATTTACCTTCAGCTTTTCTGGCTCCTTCTGCCCATCTTCGTCATAGGCTTCTCTGCCTCTGCCTGCCTCCTAAGCAGGTGTTCTTCAGGGTCCTGCCCCAAGCCTTCTTCTCTTTACTTCTCTCTGATTGTCCAGAGCCTCTGCATGATCTAAACTATTCTGAGACTTTCACTAACTGTCTATTTGCTGATGACTCAGATCTACGTCTCCAGGCCTGAACTCTCTTCTGGGCTTTTTACATTTATATCCTCTGTTTTACCTGACATTTCCATTGGCTGTTTCACAGGCACTTCAGAGTCAAAATGTCCAAACTGGTTCTAAAATTTACTTTCCCTTCCGATGTTCCATAAAATTTACCATTTTAACCATTAAAAATTATACAATTTAGTGGCATTAAGTACATTCACATTGTTGTGCAGCCATCACCATTATCCATTTCTAGAACTTTTTTGTCATCCCAAACTGAAACTCTGTACTCATCAAACTCTAGCTACCCATTTGCCCTCTCCCATGAGCCCCATGACAACCACCATTCAACTTTCTGTCTCTATGAAATGGATTGCTTGAACTGATTCACTCTAATATATGTACAGTCTTTTCTTTTCTTCCTCATATTTATTTCAAAGCATGACTTCATTTTTCCACCTCAGCTAGAAGTGAAAGTTTAAAGTCTTTTCAATTCTTTTCTGAGCATGCATTTTGCCCTGACCCCTGGCCTTTTCAATTTCCTTGTATACAGGCCTGGTTTTGAACTTCATTTCCCATTCTCACCCCAGCTTTTCCTCTGGTCTTAGATGGTCTACTGTGTGTCTCCACCAGTAATGTCTTGCCCCCAGAGACTGTGGATCTGTAGTCTTCTTGCACCTTTCCAGAGCAGAGCCCCCTGCCTGAGGGACCCTAGGGGAGACAGGGATCAGTCCTTCAGGCAGCCCCCAGACAGGTCAGAACATTGCAAATAAGGTCTGCACTTCGCAAGTAAGGTCTGCTCTGCTTCCTCTGTTCTGAGGGAGGGAATTGGGTGCAGGGTTGCTGCCTCTTCCAGAACATGACTGGGCTGCCCTGGGCAAGGGGTGGGTCAAGCGTTAATAAAAACACCATGAAATTTCCCACCATTTTGAATGTGGCTTTTTCTTGACTGGGCATCTTCTTGGTTGCTGTAGATCTTTGACTGTTTTTCAGAGCTTCTATAAGGTTATTTTAGTCAGTTTCTGGTAATTCTTTTGATGTTTCTGTGGGGGAACATGGGCTTTGAGCTTCCTAGTCTGCATTTTGCTGCATTGGGCTCAACTGCTCTCCCTGTTCTTGCTTCCTACAACCCAGCCTCCACACGGGGCCATCTTGCTACTTCATACATGCTATTCCATCTGTTTCACTTTTTCTTTGCCAGACTAGTTCCAACTCATTCTTTTATTTCCAGCCCACACTATTTCCTCTGCATTTCATTCATGCAAGAATAGAATTGATGCTCCTGCTAAGTACTTGTTTAACTTCCTCTGATTCCCTTTTCATAGCTTCCCTTTCCAACTCTAAGTCTTTAAGATTCTGTAAGTCTATTTAGGGAAGCTAGTATCTGCAGAGTCATGGGATGTTAGTGTTGGAATAACCATTAGAGACTCAATCACTTCATTTTGCAGATGACAAAATGCCACCTGAGTGTGTAAGTAACTTACCCCAGGACTCATTGTCAGGTAGTGTTAGGACAAGGGGTCCAACTCTCACCTAGTTTTATCCCACAACTCTTTCCCAGTACTCTTCCTGCTCTGCTAGGTAGAAGTTTGCAATCTAACAAAGCTTCACCTGTCTCCCTTATTGTCCCTTATATTTGCTTCAGATGGGAAATACTGGGCTTGTTCATCCTCTTAACCCAGTCTTGACAAAGACTTCTCTAGGATGGTTCTTTCTTTGCACATATTGCCACCTGTCACATGATGGACTTGTTAGTTGTACCCTATGTGTTATAAATAAACTCCTTGGGGACATTTCAGTATCCTGGGCCTCTCCCATTGGAACTTCTGTGCACTAGTTTTGATGTTCAAGCCAGGAGGACTAAGGAAAATCCCCAAAATATCAAGTTCATAGACTCTCAGAGCTATAAGATGAATTAGAGATGGCTTGATCTGGGGCCTTATCTTATTGATGAGGTACTAAAGCCTAGAGAAGTTAACGAACTTGACTATCATTGTACAGCATGGGGTAAGAGAAGATCTTGGCATTTGAGGTCAGGAGACACTTGAGTCCTGGCTCTGCTACTCACTGTCTTGATGATGTTAGGCAAATTACTTGCACTCTTTGAGCTTCATTTTCCTCCCCCTCAAAATGGAAATAATACTATCTGCCTTGGAAGTGTGGCACTTTTCAGAATAAAAATGGAGTTGCTTGGGTAAACAACCCTGATAAAGGGAGCAAAGGAAAAGCCATCAAGGGGGGAGTTCTCATGCATGAATGCCTGATAACAAGAACTATCGCAAAGAACTCTGAAAAGCCACAACCTTGGACAGAGGCCATCACAACCCTCATAGAAAACACTCCTGCTTGACATCTGCCCAGCCACTGTCTGTCCAAAGTCATCCTGGTGTCACCTTTGTTATTGGTCCTTGTGGCCAAAGATAATTATCCCCAAACAATTATATAATCCTTCCTCATTTTTCCTCTAAAACCCTTTGTCTTTCTTTTCCTCTCTTTACTATTCACACAGCTGACTATGGCACGTCTTCTCATTGCAATGCCTTATTCAGAATAGATATTTTACTTTAGCGAGGCTCTTTCTCTTTGTTAGTTAAGTTGATAGGGGACTATTGTAAGGAATAAATCATAACGGTCTGTGACAATGCCTGCTCCAGATCAGACACTCACTCAATGCTCTTGCTCTTCTTTCTCCTCTTTTTCCTTTTAATTTGCATCTTCCTTTTTGGGTCCTGAAAGGCTCTCTGTTTCAGTTAAGCTCTGTTGGTAAGTGGTTTAGGAAAAAAAAAAAAGGAAGGCAAGGGTTACCTTCCCAGCCCAAGGTTTAGAATGATTTATTTTAATATCTGTAGAATTATTATTTTTTCCTTCCCCTCATGTTTATTTCAAAGGAATGACTTCATTTTTCCAGAAGCATGGTGGCCAGTCTTCATTCTTCAAAGATAGCTATTTAAAAATCTCGAACAAACACCAGTGATTTCTGGGCTCAATTCCCATGAGCTGGAATACCCCAGAAGGAATTTAGTTCTTTTCCAAGCCCCATTTTGCTTCTCTGTAGGACTCCCGGCTAAGGAATTTCCTTTGGAGTCATTCTTGGCATTGCTTGAGTACTGCCACATGCACCAGGGAAATGAAATCTGCCTATCGTATGACTATTTTGTGGCAGGGTCTTGTTAGGGTGGGTGAATTAGTGCTTCTGATGTACAAATCTCATTGTCCTGGGAGTCAGGCAACCTGGGCTTCAGCCCTGGTTTAACCTTATCTGGGCTGCTGACCTTGGGTGACAGTCTTTCCCCTCCCTCAGGTCTTAGTTTCCCCATTCGTAAAACAAAGAGGTCAGGTGATCTGAAGAGTCCCTGCCAGCTTTGATTTTGTTTACAAACTGCTACTTATCCCTTTTTGACCTCAGGCATGTGGGGTGATGCCCTGACCCTGATCCTTTTAACAGATCATCTAGTTGTTACTCCAGGGTTTCAATCTGTCTAGATTGGTTTGGAGTTTGACCCTCTTATCTGAGACATTCATAACATCTTCCTTTTCTTCCCTATCTGAAAGCAAACTTTTATACATCATACTGTCTGACTTTTCCATAAAGGTATTCATTTTTAAAGGCAGTTGCCTTGAAGGTGTTGCATTATACAAGAACTCGGGTGGTAGTGATGGAATTTCAGTCTGTGTTGTCTCCCCTCAGTTCTTCAATAGAAACGAGCCCAATAATTCTCTACTCCCGTCATAATAGGGTCATAGTGATATTTTGAGAATGTAATAAAATAGTCCCTATTTTCAAGATTCATTCATTCGACAAATATTTATTGAGTACATACTATGTGCCAGGCATTGTTCTAGTTACTAGGGATATAGCAGAGAGCAAAGTGACTAAATTGCTGCTGTTGTGAATAGTGGAGGAGGTAGACAATAAACAATATAAGTAAGATGTGTGGCATATTAGATAGTGTTAAGTACTAAGGAGAAGAATAAAGTGGGCAAGGGGGATAGGAAGGACAAGGATTTTAGACCGAGTACCTAGGGAAGGTCTTACTAAGAAGGTGACATTTGAAAAAAAAAAAGATTAAGGAACTAAAGCAAATGGCATGTGCAAAGGCCCTGAGGTAGGAGAAGCCTGGAATGTTCAACTGGGACAAGCCAATGTGACTGGAATGCAGTAGGGCCAGGCTGGTATTGGAGATCAGAACATATAAACCATAAGTCACTATTAGAACATTGATTTTTAACATGAATTAGACAGAAAGCCATCAGAGAGGTTGAGCAGTTAGGTGATATTATCTAATTTTCTGTCACTATGTTGATAATAGAATGTAGAAGGACAAGAGAGAAGAAAGATTAGCTAGGAGGCTCCTGCAGTAATCCAGGCAAGAGGTGATAGTATCTTTCCAGGGTGGTGGCCTGTACCCTGGTGGTAGCAACTGTGGTTGAGTCTGGATGTATTTTAAAGGTAGAGCTGAAAGGATTTTCTTTCTTTCTTTTTTTTTTTTCCTTTTTGTCTTTTTTCGTGTCTGGCAACGGATCGCAACCCTCAGTGTCGCGCCCGTACCGGACCGGGACCGGCAACGGGATCGCAACCCTCGGTGTTGCGTCCGCACCTCGCTCAGCCAGTGAGCGGGAACCTGTCTGTATGTGGGATCCGAACCCTCGGCGGGAGCGCCGCTGCGCTCCAAAGCAGCGCACTGTAGTAGTGTGCCACCGGGCCGGCCCTGAAAGGATTTTCTGATGACTCAGATGTGCAGTATGAGAGAAAGAGAGGAGTCAAAGAGGCCCTAGGATTTTTAGCCTGGACAACTGGAAAAATGGAGTTTCTACTTTCTGAAATGAGGAAGACTGTTAGGAACACATTTGTGGGCAATATCAGGAGCTCGGTTTTGGACATGTAAAGTTTGGGATACTTTTTATACACTCTATTAGACATTAAACATGAGGAAGGCCAAGGTGGCAGTTGGATGCCTGTCATTCAGAGAGGCCCAAGCTAGAGATAAAATTGGAGCGTCATCAGCATATAGGTGATATGAAATGTCATAAGACCAAATGAGGTTATTCAGGGTGTAAGGACAGAGAGAAAAGAAAAGAGACCCAAGGACTGAGCCCTGGGGGTCTCCATGTGCAGAGGTTGATAAGGAGAAACCAACAGGGAAATTGTGGAAACTGAGGCACAGAGAGCATGATTTGCTCGAGCTTTCAGAGCCTAGGCAGCAGACCTAAGACTGTTGAACATTCACATGTAGCCCAGGTTGGCCAATGGGATCCAAGACAACAGAATCTTTCTTTTAAATGACACTCACAACATCTCCCTTTGGTATGAGTTTGCATGTCCAATGCCCAAACCCATGTTTGGCATTTGACTGCAACCCAGGTCTTCACAACCAGGGATTAGAGCTCCTTCCACTGGCCCAAGGCACCTTCTCTCTCATGGCACCAACTCACTCCTTGGATTGGAATCCTGCTGACGTGCCTTGCATGAGATGTGTTGTTTCATCAAGTCTGAGCAGAAAGTGAATTTTTGTCTCTTTTTTTTCCAGTGTTTTTGAAGTATTTCATAATTTTTAAATGCACTAAAATAAAAAGACTTAGTGAAAGGTCTAGACTGCCAACATGGATTTGGACATTGGCCACACAAACTCAGACCAAAGGGAAATGTTGTCAGAGTTGTTTACGGGAAGGATGCCTTGTTTAAAGGAAGGATTCTGTTGTCTTGGATCCCACTGGCAGGGCTGGACTGCGTATGAAGCTTATTAGGCATTAAATAAGCCAGATGGACACAGAAGATGGGCAAAATGAAATAATGTCAAATAAGGAATTTGTCATTATAAAGAATAAGGACGAATAGCCCAAGGGGAGATGGGAGTCCTCACTTTCAAAATATGTCAGCACCTACTGAGACGTTGGGGCTGGATGGCATCTGCGTTGTACCCTTCAGATCCCCAGGACTTGCTCTGGTTGGTGCTTGCCTTTTCGCGTGGTTTGGGGTTTCATGACTTTTTACTTTGCAGAGGCCTCCACTGGGACTGGCAGATGTTGGGGGGAGACACGTTCCTGCCCACACCGATCTGTTCATCATTCAGCACACTCACTCTGGGCACCATCCCAGCTTGACATGCTTTCCCATTGTTGTAATACCCCTAATGCCCCTTCCTCAGATGGGCTCCTTTGGAGCCTTTGTGATCTGCCTAGGTATTGAAATGGCCCTGGCTCTTTTTCCCTGTGATCAGAAACTCATTTCTGGGAAATTGAGCCTGTGTTTTTGCATACAAATAACATTTTCTTTATCTTGAAAAAAAGGCCAGTGCATACCAGACACAGGAAATCGTTGCAAAGCCCTGTTTATCTCCTTTCTTCAAGTTCAGAGAACCCCATGGCTTTCTTTCTAGAAGCAAGCACTGATGCCAGCAGGTCATAGAAAGACCAGAGACATGGAAAACCACTAACAGCAGATTCTCTCCTCCCTCTCCGCCAGCCTGCCCTTGTTCAGGACCACCAGGTCTCTGGCCTGATGTTCTGCAGCCATCTTGAGTCTCCCTTACTTCACTTTCTGCACTGATTCCTCACTTGAAAGGTAAAGCTGAGCATATCTCTCCTTGGTTCAAAAACTTCAGATGTCTCCCCATTCGCGATATCCAGCTGAGCATGACACTACACTTACACACCTTCCCCAGTGATGAGTGATGTTCTTTCCTCCAGTCTATCTCTCCAAGGACACCAGGTCACTTAGTTTTCCCCAAATACCCAGTGACCTTTTATATCCCTACTTTCTTATATGATTTTCCCCTTCTTAAGTTTACCACTTGGAAGTAAAAGAACACTTTCTTTCTAGAAAACACTAATGTGGAAATGTCTTAGCAATGGTGTTACTACTGAGAGTCACAGAAAAGTTCTGGATCAGGGGTGAGAACAGCAGGGCACCCATCTCATCTCTGTCTCTTACAAGTTGAGAAACCTAAGTCAAACACCCAAGCTTGAAAAATAGAGCCTCCCAACATTCTTCGGGGGTTACATACCAGCAGAATAGCCTAGAACAGTGGCAGTCAAGCTGGGTGCATATTAGAATCACCCCAAGATCTCTAAAAACCCCAATGCTCAGGCCTTACTGGAGACCAATTATATTTGAATTTCTGGGGGGTGGGACCCAGGCATCAGCATTTTTTTAAACTACCCAAGTGATTCCTTCCTGTGTGTGGCTAGTTTGAGAACCACTGGTGAAGGAGTTAAGGGCATGGGCTCCAGAGCCCATCAGAACTAGTTTTAAGTCCTGGTTTCCCCATCTCCTAGCTGAGAGATCTTGGGTCATATATTTTAAAAAGACATTATTATTTTTAGAATAGTTTTAGATTTACATAAAAGTTGTGAAGATCGTACAGAAAGTTTCAATATACCCTACATCAGTTTTTCCCATTATTAACATTTTACATTAGTGTGGTACATTTCTCACAATTATGTAACCAATATTAATACATTATTATTAACTAAAACCCATATTTATTCAGATTTCCTTAGTTTTTACCTAATGTCCTTTTTCTTTTCCAGGTTCCCATCTAGGATACCACATTGTACTTAGTTGCTTTGTCTCCTTAGGTTCTGTAATAGTGTCCCAGGGCTGCCAAAACAGAGCACTCCAAATTGGGTGCAAACAATATTGGCTTAAAACAGTACAAATTTAATGTTGTACAGTTCTGGGGGCCAGAAGTCTGAAACCAATGTGTTCCCTCAAGCCCGTAGAGGAGAATCCTTCTTTGCCTGTTGTCAGCTTCTGATGGCTTTTGCTGGCAATCCTCTGCATTCTTTGGCTTGCAGCTGCGAGATTTCTCTGCCTTTATCATTACATGGTATTTTTTCCTCATGTGTCTGAATTTTGTGTCTCTTCTCTTTTTATAAGGACATCATTCATATTGGATTAAGGATCCACCCCACTCTAGTATGATCTCTTCTTAACTAATTGTATCTACAACGACCCTGTCTCAAAGCAACGTCAATTCAGAGGTACTAGGGTTTATGACTTTAATCTTTTTGGGGGACACAATTCAACCCATTTTAGGCTCCTCTTGGCTATGACAGTTTCTTAGAATATCTTTATTTTTGAGGACCTTACAGTTTTGAGGCATACTGGTCAGGTACTTTGTAGAATGTACCTCAGTTGAGACTTGTTTGATGTGTTTCTCATGATTAGACTGGGATTATGGGATTTGGGGAGGAAGAACACAGAGGTACAGAGCCATTTTCATCAAAGCATATCAAGGTCACATACCATCAATATGGCTTACCACTGTTAATATTAATCTTGACTACCTGGCTGAGACAGTGTTTACCTGATTTCTTCACTTTAGAGTTACTGTCTCCCCCCCACTTCCATACTGTACTCTTTGGACGGAAGTCACTATGTACTGCCAACACAGAAGGGATGGAGAGTTATGCTCCATCTCCTTGAGGGCAGAGTATGTACATAAATTATTTCACATTCTTTTCCATGGGAGATTTGCCTACTCTCCCAGTTTGTTTATTTGTTCAATAATCTGTTCATATAAGTATGTTCTCATGAATATTTATTTTATACTTTGGGTTATTGTCCAATACCATTTTATTTGTTTTGTTGCTCAAATTGATCCAGCTTTGGCCATTGGAGCTCTTTCAGTTGGCTTCTGTGTCCCTTTGACATATCCCCACCATTGTGGTTTCTTTGAGTTCTTCCTTACTTTCTGGTACTATAAGATGCTCTAGGCTTATCTTGTATATTTCCTGCCCCAGTCCTAGAATCAGCTGTTTACTTAAGAAGCCCTTATTACTCTTATCGGAAAATGATATTAGAAACCAAGATCTGGGTGCTAGGTGTGCTGTTGGGGTGTTGCTTCTTCTAGGCAGGGCCACATTTTTAACCTCACTGTGCTTCAGTTTGCTCACCTGTAGAATGGGGATAATAATACCTTCATCACTAGAGAATGTGTGTAAGAGCTTAGTGCAGTCTCAACCAGAGAGTAAATGCTCAAAAACGTTAGTAATTATTACCCATGGAACTTTTAGTATTTAAGCTAAGTTTACAGTCTCCCAAGTTCTTTCTTATCTACTAATTCATCTAATTTGACAACCTCAGACAGGGATAAGGGGCAAGAGGGCAGACTAGAGGTGTCCAGTGTGTGATCCTCCCACAGAAAGGAACCAAAGCAAGGAAAGCTATGTATGGGGGAGACCATCAGTTGGAGAATGTGGGAAGGCAGCAGGAACCTGGTGAGGACACCATGGAGCATGAAAATCAAGCAGGGTGGTACAGAGAGAAGAAAGAAGCATGTGGCTTTAGCAGCCACCATGTCTCTGACACCAAGATCAATGTGGGAGGAATTCTCCCTTGCAGCGGAAACAATCTGCTTGGCCATGAGCACTTACAGTGGTAATCTTCTTCTTGCTCCTGCCCCAGGCTACCCCCACCACTGCCACAGTTGCCTGTGCCATTGTCTAGTCCTAGAGCCATGGCCCTTCTCTTCACATGGCAGTTCATCCCACACAGTGCACCCCACTGCATGGCCACACTGCCCAAGTGGCTGCCCCTGATGACCTCCACACTCCACCTAACTATGTCAGTCAAGCCATTCAGCCACCTCCATGGATACAGCCTCACTGGCTACCCATGTGTGCTGAGCCATCCAGCCACCCACATGGCCCCAGATGCTACAGCTGCTCATGCAGGTTTAACTGGTCAGCTGCCCACATGGCCCTACACACCCAGCTGCCCATATTGCCATAGCCACTGCTGGCATCCCCTGGAAATACTAAGTCTACCTGGAACTACTGAGCAGGAGTAGCTATTCATATATAGGATAAAATGATTTTAAACCAAAAACTATAAAAAGAGACAAAAAGGGCATTATATAATGATAAAGGGATCTATCTATGTAGAAGACATAATAATCATAAACATATATGCACCCAATATCAGAGCACCCAGATATATAAAGGAAATACTATTACAACTACAGACAGAGATAGACCTCAATGCAACAGTAGTTGGGGACCTCAACACCCCTCTCTCAATGTTGGACAGATGATCTAAGCAGCAAATCAACAGAGAAACACAGGATTTAAACTACACATTAGGCCGGACCCTGTCCTCACCCCAGGAGAGTGCAAATGTGCGTGGACCAGAGATGCACCCCCCTCGATAGGCCCGAGACCTGCAGTGACAATGTGCCACAAGGTACCAGTGTGACGGAGCAGGCACTGAGGCAGCCATGCCTAACTGGCAGTCCCAGCAGGATTCTACCCAGACAATAGTGTTGAAAGAGTGGACCATGAAATCCCTTGCCACAATGACTAAA
>NW_007732885.1:179643-183195 GCF_000696425.1 Galeopterus variegatus | reverse complement strand
TCAAAATACTAAAAGACAGAGATTGCCAGCAAAGAATACTCTACCGCACAAGACTATCCTTCTGAAATGAAGGACAAACAGTATATTTCTCAGACAAACAAAAACTGAGGGAGTTCACTACCACATGACCACCCTTACACGAAATTCTCAAGGGAGTACTGGGTTTGGTACCTGAAAAATAACTACCAATGCCATAAACACCCAAGAAAAATCAAAACCCACTAGTAAAATAAAAATGGCAACAATGAAGAGAAAACAAACAAACAAAAAAAGTTTATCCACAACCCAAGGAAACAACAAGTACAGAAGACAAACAGTAAATCAGAAAGAAAGGAACAAAAGACACTTAAGACATCCAAACAAAAATCCATAAAATGCTAAGAGTAAATCAACATCTTTTGATAACAACTCTTAATGTAAAAGGATTAAATTCCCCATCAAAAGACACAGACTGGCTGACTGGATTAAAAAGGAGGGCCCAACTATATGCTGCCTTCAAGAGACTCACCTCACCTATAAAGACACACATAGACTAAGAGTGAAAGGATGGAAAAAGATCTTCCATGCAAATAGAAATGAAAAACGAGTTGGAGTAGCTATTCTTATATCTGAGAAAATAGACTTTAAACTAAAAACCATAAAAAGAGATAAAGAGGGCCACTACATAATGATAAAAGGATTCATCCATCAAGAAGACATAACAATAAGGATCTATCCATCATGAAGACATAATAATCATAAATATGTATGCACCCAACGTTGGAGAAGATAGATTTATAAAGCAAACACTATTAGACCTAAAGAATGAGATAGACACTAATACCATAATAGCAGGGGACCTGAACACCCCACTCTCAATATTGGACAGATTATATAGGCAAAGAATCATCAGAGAAACCCAAGATCTAAACTACACTCTAGACCATTTGGACTTGGAAGATATCTACAGAACATTCCATCCAACAACCTCAGAATATTCATTCTTCTCATCAGCACATGGGTCATTCTCCAGGATAGATCACATGTTAGGTCACAAATCAAGTCTCAACAAATTCAAAAAAATTGGAATTATCCCAGGTATTTTTTTCAGATCACAATGGATTAAAATTAGAAATCAATAACAAACAAACATCTAGAAAATATACAACACTTGGAAATTTAACAGCACTCTTTTAATGACATATGGGTCTGTTTTAGTCCGTTTTGTGTTGTTATAACAGAACTACCTGAGACTGGGTAATTTATAAAGGAAAGAGGTTATTTGGCTTATGATTCTGGGACAGCTGCCTCTGGCATGGCCCTCAGGCTGCTTCTACTCATGGCAGAAAAGCGGCAGGCAGCTGGTGGGTATAAGCAGATCACTGTCGGGCCTTAAAAACTAACGCCACCTTAAGTGACATTACAAGCGGTGCCATTATGGGCCCACAAGGGCGTATTAACACGGCAGCCTAAGATGGCGCCGTGAACACTGCGTGATTGCAATAGCTAGGCATTGAGACAGGATACATGCTCTCATAACCTTTAAGCTGATTGGAGGATGTAAAAACCTCCCTTCCTCATTTGCCTTTAAAAGCAAGTGCTTGTGTGATAATAAATGGACCTGCTTGACAGAACCCCCGCCACGTCTGAGTGTCCTTTAACGGGCTGGTTGGGGCTGGGGGCTGTGCTCACCTCTCTTCACAGCTCTCTTCCCCCATCTCCTCTCAACAGGGACTGGAGGGGAAGAGGAATCCGGGCAATTCGCTTGTCCACCAAGGGAGAGACTGATAATGAGGCTAGGGCTGTTCAGGTTGGGCAGCGGCGGACCCGACAGAGTGGTGCCCCATGTGAGGAGTTTTTAAAACTTGTGGGTGAAAGGCGAGTGAGTGAGGCCCCCGGCTGCTCGGTCCTGAAAGAAGGTCGATGAAGGGTGATCAACCAGCGAAGTGGACCCCGCAACCGTGGTAGTCATGGTGAAGTAATCCACCTACATGTCAGGGTGAGTACCATAACAGGGGGAAGTCCCTGCACTTCTCTGTCCTGTTGCTCCCTTTGTCCCTTCCTCATGGGGCAACATGGGAGGTGTGTGTGTGGAAAGAGTGATGAGACAGCCTGCAAGGCTCTAAAGTACATGTTAAAAAGCAGAGGCCTAGAAATATCTGACTCCACGGCCACCAATGCCTGGCATCATGTGGTGCAGGTAGCCCCTTGGACACCTTGGTCCAACTTGTTCTTGTATGAAACTTGGAACCGGGTTCAGACCCTGGCCAGAAAGAATGAGATTAGTCACAGGCTAGACCCCCCCTTAGGGTTCTATCTAACCATCTCTGCCCTAAAGCTTTGCTTTCATCCCGAGCATCAGGAAGGGGCAGAAAGGGATTGGGCGCAGTTAGATGAGGAGAGAAAAAAGGAAACAAAGCTGCCAATGCAAGGCCCTGAGCCACTGAGTGATACCTTTCCCCCTACCCTGTACCCTCCTCTCCCGGCATACTCACCCCACCAAAGTTTAGCCGAAGGAGAAAAAGCAGCACCTGAAGAAGTGGAGGAGGCTAGAAAAACATCCCTGGCAGAGCCGCAGGTTTTTCCTGTTATGGCTCGCTGGGAACCCCCAGCTGTCCGCAGCCCGTGGAAAATGCTCTGTAAGGCTGTCCTCCCTCCAAACTTGTTTATCAAGTTCTGAGTCTTCTTTAAAGAAGATTGCCATGTGTAGGCAGAGATAAATCAAGCAGTAGTGTTGCCCAATGCCACCAATCCCAGACTCACCTTCCCATGGGTCCTTGGCAAAGGTTCCTGCATAGGTGCCCACAAACACTTTTGCATCACTGTGGCAAATTTCACTGCCCCCAAACCCGAAATAAGCAGACTTGAAACAAGCGGGCCGCAGGGGCAGCTATGGTGGCCATCAGCTCCCTCTTGGGAGTTATTGGAGCGGGTACTGGGACCACCGGAATAGCCTTGGCACATCAACAGGTAGCTTCCCTTAGGGAGGCAGTGGACATAGATCTTGGCCACTTGGAGGTATCTGTAACACATTTTTTTTTTTTTGTCTTTTTTTGTCTTTTTCCATGTCCGGCAACGGATCGCAACCCTCAGTGTTGCCTCCGTACCAGACCGGGGACCGGCAACGGGATTGCAACCCTCAGCGTGCTCCCGCGCCTCGCTCAGCCAGTGAGTGGGAACCAGTCTGTATGTGGGATCTGAACCCTCGGGCGGGAGCGCCGCCGCGCTTCCCAAGCGGCGCACTTATCCAGTGCGCCACCGGGCCGGCCCTGTATCACATTTTAAAAAATCGCTAACATCACTTTTTGAAGTTGTTTTACAGAATCGATGTGGACTAGATCTGTTGTTTTTACAGCAAGGAAGACTATGTGCTGCCCTCAAAGAAGAGTGCTGCTTCTATGCCGACCACTCTGGAGTGGTCAAGGATTCCCTACTAAGCTTAGAGAAGGGCTAGAAAAGCCCCCAAAAAGAGTGAGAAGCCAATAGTAATTGGTTCCAAAGCTGGCTTTCAAGTTCCCTGTGGCTCACCACCCTGCTGTCCTCCCTGGCGGGCCCCCTAGCCATTTTCCTTGT
>NW_007732885.1:178410-178643 GCF_000696425.1 Galeopterus variegatus | reverse complement strand
CAGGTGGTAGAGGAGGTGGCCCATAATGAAAGCCCTGACAGCCCTTGGGTCAATATGGCCCCTTAAAAAATCAACGCCAATCTGTAAGGCTCCGCCCCACCCACGCTTGGCTGGATAGTCAATGATGGGTAAGATTTCCAGAGGGAAACAACCTAAGACAGGTACAGCCACCAGAGGGAATGGAGGCGAGCCTGGGAAGGTTAGCCACCTCCAGCTGCCTTATTAAAACAAAA